>NW_026992332.1:0-42500 GCF_028769735.1 Zonotrichia leucophrys gambelii | reverse complement strand
GAATGGGGAAAATAGGAATAAATTGGGGGTTGCAATGGGAAATAATGGGGAAAATTGGGGGTTGGAATGGGAGAGAAATGGGAATAAATTGGGGTTTGAATGGGGAAAAGCGGGAAAAATGGGAAAATTGCGAATAAATTGGGGTTTGGAATGGGGAATAATGGGGAAAATTGGGGTTTGGGATGGGGAATAATGGGGGGGAAATGGGAGAAAAATGGGAATAAATTGGGGGTTGGGATGGGGAATAGTGGGAATGAATTGGGGTTTGGAATGGGGAAATAACGGGAATAAATTGGGAATAAATTGGGGTTTGGAATGGGAAATAATGGGGAGAAATTGGGGTTTGGGATGGGGAATAGTGGGGAGAAATTGGGGTTTGGGATGGGGAATAATGGGAATAAATTGGGGTTTGGAATGGGAAATAATGGGGATAAATTGGGAATAAATTGGGATTTGGAATGGGAAAATGGGAATAAATTGGGAATAAATTGGGGGTTGGGATGGGGAAAATGGGGAAAATTGGGGTTAAATTTGGGTTTGGGATGGGGGGAAAATGGGAATAAATTGGGGTTTGGAATGGGGAAATAATGGGGATAAATTGGGGAAAATTGGGGTTTGGGATGGGGAATAGTGGGGAGAAATTGGGGTTTGGGATGGGGAATAGTGGGGATGAATTGGGAATAAATTGGGGTTTGGGATGGGAGAAAAATGGGAATAAATTGGGGGTTGGGATGGGAAATAATGGAATAAATTGGGGTTTGGGATGGGGAAAAGTGGGAATGAATTGGGGTTTGGAATGGGAGAAAAATGGGAATAAATTTGGGGTTTGGGATGGGGAATAGTGGGAATGAATTGGGAATAAATTGGGATTTGGGATGGGAGAGAAATGGGGAATAAATTGGGAATAAATTGGGGGTTGGGATGGGAGAAAAATGGGAATAAATTGGGGTTTGGAATGGGAATAGTGGGAATGAATTGGGAATAAATTGGGATTTGGGATGGGAGAGAAATGGGAATAAATTGGGAATAAATTGGGGTTTGGGATGGGAGAAAAATGGGAATTAAATTGGGGGTTGGGATGGGAATAAATTGGGGTTTGGGATGGGGAAATAATGGGGAAAAAATCGGGATTTGGAATGGGAAATAATGGGGATAAATTGGGATTTAGAATGGGGAAATTGGGGATGGGAAAATTGGGGTTTGGGATGGGGAAATAATGGGAATGAATTGGGAATAAATTGGGGTTTGGGATGGGAAATAGTGGCAATGAATTGGGGTTTGGAATGGGAAGTAATGGGGGGGAAATGGGAGAAAAATGGGAATAAATTGGGGGTTGGAATGGGAAAATTGGGGTTTGGAATGGGAAAAATGGGGAAAATTGGGAATAAATTGGGGTTTGGAATGGGGAAAATGGGGAAAATTGGGGTAAATTGGGGTTTGGGATGGGAGAAATGGGGAGGAAATTGGGGATTGGGGTTTGGAATGGGGAAAATGGGGAAATTGGGAGTTGGGATGGGAAATAATGGGAATAAATTGGGGAGAAATTGCGATTTGGAATGGGAATAAATTGGGGTTTGGAATGGGGAATAGTGGGAATGAATTGGGAATAAATTGGGGTTTGGAATGGGAGAAAAATGGGAATAAATTGGGAATAAATTGGGATTTGGGATGGGGAATAATGGGAATAAATTGGGGTTTGGAATGGGAAATAATGGGGAAAATTGGGGTTTGGAATGGGAAATAATGGGGATAAATTGGGATTTGGGATGGGGAATAGTGGGAATGAATTGGGAATAAATTGGGGTTTGGAATGGGAAAAATGGGAATAAATTGGGGTTTGGGATGGGGAAATTGGGGAAATGGGAGAAAATTGGGGTTTGGAATGGGGAAAATGGGGAAATTGGGGTTTGGAATGGGAAAATTGGGAATAAATTGGGATTTCGAAAGGGAGAAAATGGAGAATAAATGGGAGTAAAATGGGGGAGAAGAAATGGGGAAAAATGGGGAAAACGGGGATAAGTCGGATGAACTGGGATGAACTGGGATGAACTGGGATGAACTGGGATGAACTGGAGCCCCATAATCCCAAACCGGCCCCGTTTTTAATGGGAATTTTTGGGTTTTTAATGGGAATTTTTGATTTTTTTGGGAATTGTGCTCACACTGGTCCAGGGGCGGGGGCACGCTGCCCTTGACCCAGGGATGAACTGGGATGAACTGGGAGCTACCAAACCCCAAACCAGCCCCGTTTTTAATGGGAATTTTTGGGTTTTTAATGGGAATTTTTGGGTTTTTTATGGGAATTTTCATTTTTTGGGGGATTTTTTTCAGGAAAATTTGGAATTCTGGTTGCTCACACTGGTCCAGGGGCGGGGGCACGCTGCCCTTGACCCAGGGATGAACTGGGATGAACTGGGATGAACTGGAGCGCCATAATCCCAAACCGGCCCCGTTTTTAATGGGAATTTTTGGGTTTTTTATGGGAATTTTTGAATTTTCTGGGAATTGTGCTCACACTGGTCCAGGGGCGGGGGCACGCTGCCCTTGACCCAGGGATGAACTGGGATGAACTGGGATGAACTGGGATGAACTGGAACCCCATAAACCCCAAACCAGCCCCGTTTTTAATGGGAATTTTTGGGTTTTGAATGGGAATTTTTCAATTTTTGGGAATTGTGCTCACACTGGTCCAGGGGCGGGGGCACGCTGCCCTTGACCCAGGGATGAACTGGGAGCCCCATAAACCCCAAACCAGCCCTGTTTTTAATGGGAATTTTTGGGTTTTGAATGGGAATTTTTGGTGTTTTGGGGAATTTGCCCAAGAAAACAGAAATTCCAGTTGCTCACATTGATCTGGAATGGCTGGACCCAGGGATGAACTGGGATGAACTGGGATGAACTGGGATGAACTGGGAGCCCCATAACCCCAAACCAGCCCCGTTTTTAATGGGAATTTTTGGGTTTTTAATGGGAATTTTTGGGTTTTGAATGGGAATTTTTCAATTTTTTGGGAATTGTGCTCACACTGGTCCAGGGGCGGGGGCACGCTGCCCTTGACCCAGGGATGAACTGGGATGAACTGGGATGAACTGGGAGCCCCATAACCCCAAACCAGCCCCGTTTTTAATGGGAATTTTTGGGTTTTTAATGGGAATTTTTCAATTTTCTGGGAATTGTGCTCACACTGGTCCAGGGGCGGGGGCACGCTGCCCTTGACCCAGGGCGTGTGGTCGTCCACCATGTTGATGGTCAGGTTTGGGTGCCAGTGGGAAATGACCTCGACCGGCCCGAAATCCTCGGCTCTCTGCAGGAAATCCCACAAAAATCCAAATAATAATTTAAAAAAAAAAAAAAAAATTAAAAAAAAAACCCACAAAAAACCCCCCAAAAATCCTAAAAAATCCCCCCAAAAATAAGGAAAATCCCCGCCAAAAATAAAAAAAAATTCCCTCAAAAATAAAAAAAATTCCCCCTAAAATAAAAAAAATCCCCCCAAAAATAAGGAAAATCCCCGCCAAAAATAAAAATAAAAATTCCCCAAAAAATAAAAAAATCCCTCCCAAAAAAAGAAAAAAAAAGAACTATAATCATCCAAACCTCCCCTCAAAAAAAAAAAAAAGAAATCTCCCCAAAAAAATCCCCCAAATAAAGTCCCAAAAATCCTAAAAAATTCTCCCTCAAAAAAACCCAAAATAAAAAGGATGCCCTCAAAAAAGCCCCAAAAATAAAAAAATCGCCCCAAAATACCAAAAAAGTCCCCCCCAAAAAAGCAAAGAAAATCCGCAAATAATCCGCCCAAAAACGCTTAAAAATTCCTCCAAAACCAAAAAAAGAATCCCCCCAAAAAACCCCAAAAAGTCCTCCCAAAAAAAAACCCAAAAATCCCGAAAAAATCCCCCCAAAAAACGCCAAAAATCTTTAAAAATCACAAAAAAACACGTCCAAAAATAATTTAAAAAATCAAAATTTAAAAAAAAATTCCCCCAAATGCCAAAAAAATCCCTCAAAAAGCCCCCAAAAAAATCCCCAAAATCCCCCCTGAAACCCCAAAAATCCCTAAAAATCCCCAAATCCGAAATTTGGGAATTCCCACCTTGATCATCTCCGGGTCGGCCTCGGTCTCTCCCGTCAGGAGATTTTTGGTTTTCTGGAATCGCCTCCGCTTGTATTTGTTAATCACTGAAAAATGGGAAAAAACGGGAAAATCATGGGGAAAATGGGAAAAATAATGGGGAAAATCATGGGGAAAATAATGGGAAAAATGGGGAAAAAAATGGGAAAATAATGGGAAAAATAATGAAGAAAATGGGAAAATAATGGGGAAAATAATGGGGAAAATATTGGGGAAAATGGGAAAAATAATGGGGAAAATAATGGGAAGAAATGGGGAAAATAATGGGAAAAATAATGGGAAAAATGGGGAAATGGGGGGAAATGGGAAAATGGGAAAAATGGGGAAATGGGGAAAAATGGGATTTGGGAAAAATGGATTCCTCCCATTCCCAAGGGATTTGAATCCCAAAAATTGGGAATTTCTGGGAATTTCCCCATTCCTGAGGGGATTTGGATCCCAAAAATTGGGAATTTTTGTGGGAATTTTCCCCCTTCCTGGGGGCATTTGGGGCCATTCCTGGGGGGATTTGGATCCCAAAAGCCGGGAATGGCTGGGAATGGCTGGGAATTCCCAGATTTTGCCAGAAATTCCCAGATTTTCCCAGGAATTCCCAGATTTCCCTACTCCTGGAGGTGTGCACGGTGGCCAGGCGCCGGTAGAGGCTCCTGGGGCTGATCCCAACCCCATTCCTGGGGAAATTTGGATCCCAAAAATTGGGAATTTTAGTGGGAATTTTGGTGGGAATTTTCCCCATTCGTGGAGGGATTTGGGGCCGTTCCTGAGGGATGTGGATCCCAAAAATTGGGAATTTTTGTGGGAATTTTCGTGGGAATTTTCCCCCTTCCTGGGGGGATTTGGGGCCATTCCTGGGGCAATTTGGATCCCAAAAATTGGGAATGGCTGGGAATTCCCAGAAATTCCCAGAAATTCCCAGATTTTCCCAGGAATTCCCGGCATTCCCTACTCCTGGAGGTGTGCACGGTGGCCAGGCGCCGGTAGAGGCTCCTGGGGCTGATCCCAACTCCATTCCTGGGGGAATTTGGATCCCAAAAATTGGGAATTTTTGTGGGAAATTTGGTGGGAATTTTCCCCTTTCCTGGGGGCATTTGGGGCCATTCCTGGGGGATTTGGATTCCAAGGGTCAGGAATTCCAGAATTTCCAGATTTTCCCAGATTTTCCAGGAATTCCCTACTCCTGGAGGTGTGCACGGTGGCCAGGCGCCGGTAGAGGCTCCTGGGGCTGATCCCAACCCCATTCCTGGGGAAATTTGGATCCCAAAAATTGGGAATTTTAGTGGGAATTTTGGTGGGAATTTTCCTCATTCCTGGGGGCATTTGGGGCCATTGCTGAGAGAATTTGGATCCCAAAAATTGGGAATTTTGGTGGGAATTTTCCCCCTTCCTGGGGGCATTTGGGGCCATTCCTGGGGAAATTTGGATCCCAAAAATTGGGAATTTTAGTGGGAATTTTTGTGGGAATTTTCTCCATTCCTGAGGGATTTGGGGCCATTCCTGGGGGAATTTGGATCCCAAAAATTGGGAATTTTTGTGGGAATTTTAGTGGGAATTTTCCCCCTTCCTGGGGGCATTTGGGGCCGTTCCTGAGGAAATTTGGATCCCAAAAATTGGGAATTTTGGTGGGAATTTTCCCCCTTCCTGGGGGCATTTGGGGCCATTCCTGGGGGGATTTGGATCCCAAAAATTGGGAATTTTAGTGGGAATTTTAGTGGGAATTTTTGTGGGAATTTTCCCCCTTCCTGGGGGCATTTGGATCCCAAAAGCCGGGAATGGCTGGGAATGGCTGGGAATTCCCAGATTTTCCCAGGTTTTCCCAGATTTACCCAGGAATTCCCAGATTCCCTACTCCTGGAGCTGTGCACGGTGCCCAGGGCTGATCCCAACCCCATCCCTGAGGGATTTGGGGCCATTCCTGGGAGGATTTAGATACCAAAAATTGGGAATTTTAGTGGGAATTTTAGTGGGAATTTTCTCCATTCCTGAGGGATTTGGGGCCATTCCTGAGGGAATTTGGATCCCAAAAATTGGGAATTTTAGTGGGAATTTTAGTGGGAATTTTTGTGGGAATTTTCCCCCTTCCTGGGGGCATTTGGGGCCATTCCTGGGGGAATTTGGATCCCAAAAATTGGGAATTTTTGTGGGAATTTTCCCCATTCCTGGGGGAATTTGGATCCCAAAAGCCGGGAATGGCTGGGAATGGCTGAGAATGGCTGGGAATTCCCAGAATTACCCAGAAATTCCCAGATTTTCCCAGGAATTCCCAGATTCCCTACTCCTGGAGGTGTGCACGGTGCCCAGGGCTGATCCCAACCCCATCCCTGAGGGATTTGGGGCCATTCCTGGGGGGATTTAGATACCAAAAATTGGGAATTTTAGTGGGAATTTTCCTCCTTCCTGGGGGCATTTGGGGCCGTTCCTGGGGAAATTTGGATCCCAAAAACTGGGAATTTTTGTGGGAATTTAGCCCCTTCCTGAGGGATTTGGGGCCATTCCTGGAGAGATTTAGATCCCAAAAATTGGGAATTTTTGTGGGAATTTTTGTGGGAATTTTTGTGGGAATTTTTGTGGGAATTTTCTCCATTCCTGAGGGATTTGGGGCCATTCCTGAGGGAATTTGGATCCCAAAAATTGGGAATTTTTGTGGGAATTTTCCCCCTTCCTGGGGGCATTTGGGCCATTCCTGGGGGGATTTGGATCCCAAAAATTGGGAATTTTTGTGGGAATTTTTGTGGGAATTTTTGTGGGAATTTTCTCCATTCCTGGGGACATTTGGGGCCATTCCTGAGGGAATTTGGATCCCAAAAATTGGGAATTTTGGTGGGAATTTTTCCCATTCGTGGGGGGATTTGGGGCCATTCCTGGGGGCATTTGGATCCCAAAAGCTGGGAATGGCTGGGAATGGCTGGGAATTCCCAGATTTTCCCAGATTTTCCCTGGAATTTCAGGGATTTCCTACTCCTGAGCTGTGCACCGTGCCCAGGGCTGATCCCAACCCCATTCCTGGGGGATTTGGATCCCAAAAATTAGGAATTTTTGTGGGAATTTTCTCCCTTCTTAGGGCCATTCCTGGGGGTATTTGGATCCCAAAAATTGGGAATTTTTGTGGGAATTTTCTCCATTCCTGGGGGGATTTGGATTCCAAGGGTCAGGAATTCCCAGAATTTCCCAGATTTTCCCAGATTTTCCCAGGAATTCCCGGATTCCCTACTCCTGGAGGTGTGCACGGTGGCCAGGGCTGATCCCAACCCCATTCCTGGGGGATTTGGATCCCAAAAATTGGGAATTTTGGTGGGAATTTTCCCCCTTCTTAGGGCCATTCCTAGGGGAATATGGATCCCAAAAATTGGGAATTTTTGTGGGAATTTTCCCCCTTCCTGGGGGGATTTGGGGCCATTCCTGGGGGAATTTGGATCCCAAAAATTGGGAATTTTTGTGGGAATTTTTGGGGATATTTTCCCCCTTCCTGGGGGGATTTGGATCCCAAAATCCGGGAATGGCTGGGAATTCCCAGAAATTCCCAGATTTTCCCAGGAATTTGAGGAATTTCCTACTCCTGGAGCTGTGCACGGTTCCCAGGGCTGATCCCAACCCCATTCCTGGGGGAATTTGGATCCCAAAAATTGGGAATTTTTGTGGGAATTTTCCCCCTTCCTGGGGGCATTTGGATCCCAAAAGCCGGGAATGGCTGGGAATGGCTGGGAATTCCCAGATTTTGCCAGAAATTCCCAGATTTTCCCAGGAATTCCCAGATTTCCTACTCCTGGAGCTGTGCACGGTGCCCAGGGCTGATCCCAACCCCATCGCTGGGGGAATTTGGATCCCAAAAATTGGGAATTTTGGTGGGAATTTCTCCATTCCTGGGGGCATTTGGATCCCAAAAGCCGGGAATGGCTGGGAATTCCCAGATTTTCCCAGAAATTCCCCGATTTTCCCAGGAATTCATTCCCTACTCCTGGAGGTGTGCACGGTGGCCAGGCGCCGGTAGAGGCTCTTCTGCCGGGGGTCGGGGTGGAAGCCGCTCTTGGTAAAATAAACGTGGACGTAGATGGAGCCGTTCCTCTGCACGCTCTGGGGGGAAAAAACGGGAAAAGGTTGGGAAAAACATGGGGAAAAACATGGGAAAAACTCAAGAAAATTCCCAGAAAAATCTGGGAAAAATCTGGGAAAAATTGACCAAAAAAACCCCAGAAAAACCCTAGAAAAACCTTGGGAAAAAAACCCTGGAGAAACCTCTCAAAAAATCCAGGAAAATCCCGGGAAGACCTCAGGGGAAACCCTGAAAAAAAAAAATGGAAAAAAAAATCCCAGGAAAAACTTCCCAAAAAAACTCAGAAAAACCTTGGGAAAAAACCTCAGGAAAACCTCAAGGAAACTCCCAGAAACCCCTGGAAAAATCCCAGGAAAAAATTCCTAAAAAAAACCCAGAAAAACTCTGGGAAAACTTTGGGAAAAAACTCTGGAAACCCCTGGAAAAATTGCCATAAACCCTTGGAAAACCCTGGGAAAAACCTCCCCAAAAAACCCAGAAAAAACCCGGAAAAGTCTCAGAAAAACTCTGGAAAAACCCCAGGAAAACTCTGGAAAAAAATCTCAGAAAAATCAAAAAAATCTTGGATAAACCTCAAGAAACAGAACCATCCCAAACCCACTTTTCCAGACTCCATAATTCCCAAAATTCCCAAGAATTTTTTGGGAATTCCCACCTGGGAGAAGTCCATCTCGCCAGAGTGCTCGTAAGAACAACTGGGGTCAGAATTCCCTTTTCCCGACCCCAAATCCCCTCAGAACCATCCCAAATCCCCATTCCCATATTCCAGAATCCCAAAAATCCCTCAGAATTCCCCAAATCCCCCAAAATTCCCAAATTTCCCTGGAATCCCCACCTGGGAGATGTCTCCACCTCCCCACAGCGCTCGTAGCTTTTCCTAATCCCAAATTCCCTTTTTCCCACCCCAAATTCCCATTCCCAGACCCCAAATCCCCTCAGAACCACCCCAAATCCCCATTCCCAGACCCCAGAATTCCCCAAAATCCCAAAATTCCCGGAATTTTTTGGGAATGCCCACCTGGGAGATGTCTCCACCTCCCCACAGCGCTCGTAGCTTTTCCTAATCCCAAATCTCCTTTTCCCCACCCCAAATCCCCATTCCCAGACCCCAAATTCCTCAGGAAAATCCCCAAATCCCCCAAAATCCCCGGAATTTTTTGGGAACGCCCACCTGGGAGATGTCTCCACCTCGCTGGAGTGCTGGTAGCTTTTCCCAACCCCAAATTTCCTTTTCCCAACCCCAAATCTCCACCCTGAGACCCCAAATCCCCTCAGAACCATCCCAAACCCCCTTGGGAACATCCCAAATTTCCCAGAATTCCAAAATTCCCAAATTTCCCCGAATTCCCACCTGGGAGATGTCTGCACCTCCCCACAGCGCTCGTAGCTTTTCCTAATCCCAAATTCCCTTTTCGCCACCCAAATCCCCATTCCCAGACCCCAGAATTCCCCAGAATTCCCCGAAATTCCCCAAATTCCTCGGGAAAATCCCAAAATCCCCCAAAATTCCCGGGATTTTTTGGGAACGCCCACCTGGGAGATGTCCACCTTGCCCGAGTGCTGGTAGCAGCCGTCGGCGTTCCCTTTTCCCATTCCTAAATTTCCTTTTCCTCACTCTAAATCACCATTCCCAGACTCCAAAACCATCCCAAATCCCCATTCCCAGACCCCAGAATCCCCCAGAATTCCCGGAATTCCCACCTGGGAGATGTCTCCACCTCGCCTGAGTGTTGGTAGCAGCCGTCGGCGTTCCCTTTTCCCGTTCCCAAATTCCCTTTTCCCAGACCCCAAATCCCCTCAGAACCATCCCAAATCTCCATTCCCAACCCCAAATCCCTCAGGAAAATCCCAGAATTCCCAAATTTCCAGAATTCCCACCTGGGAGATGTCCACCTCGCCCGAGTGCTGGTAGCAGCCGTTGGCGTTCCCTTTTCCCATTCCCAAATTCCCATTCCAAGACCCCAAATCCCCTCAGAACCACCCCAAATCCCCACTCCCAGACCCCAGAATTCCCAGAATTCCCGGGATTTTTTGGGAATGCCCACCTGGGAGATGTCTCCACCTCCCCACAGCGCTCGCAGCTTTTCCTAATCCCGAATTTCCTTTTCCTGACCCCAAATTCCCATTCCCAGACCCCAAATCCCCTCAGAACCACCCCAAACCTCTTGGGAACATCCCAGAATTCCCAAAATTCTCCAGAATTCCCAAAATTTCCAGAATCCCCACCTGGGAGATGTCTCCACCTCGCCGAGTGCTGGTAGCAGCCATCGGTGTTCCCTTTTCCCATTCCCAAATTCCCATTCCAAGACCCAAATCCCTCAGAACCATCCCAAATCCCCATTCCCAGACCCCAGAATTCCCCAGAATTCCTCGGGAAAATCCCAAAATTCCCGGGATTTTTTGGGAACACCCACCTGGGAGATGTCCACCTCGCCCGAGTGCTGGTAGCAGCCATCGGCGTTCCCTTTTCCCGTTCCCAAATTCCCATTCCAAGACCCCAAATCCCCTCAGAACCATCCCAAATCCCCATTCCCAGACCCCAGAATTCCCAAAATTCCCAAATTTCCCCGTAATCCCCACCTGGGAGATGTCTCACCTCGCTGGAGTGCTGGTAGCTTTTCCCAACCCCAAATTTCCTTTTCCCAACCCCCAATCTCCATCCTGAGACCCCCAAATCCTCTCAGAACCATCCCCAAACCCCCTTGGGAACATCCCAAATTTCCCAGAATTCCCCAAATTCCCAAAATTCCCGGGATTTTTTGGGAATGCCCACCTGGGAGATGTCTCCACCTCGCCCGAGTGCTGGTAGCAGCCGTCGGCGTTCCCTTTTCCCGTTCCCAAATTCCCTTTTCCCCACCCCAAATCCCCTCAGAACCACCCCAAATCCCCATTCCCAGACCCCAGAATTCCCGGAATTCCTAGATTTCCCCGGAATGCCCACCTGGGAGATGTCCACCTCGCCCGAGTGCTGGTAGCAGCCGTCGGCGTTCCCTTTTCCCGTTCCCAAATTCCCTTTTCCCCACCCCAAATCCTCTCAGAACCATCCCAAATCCCCACTCCCAGACCCCAGAATTCCCAAAATCCCCCAGAATTCCCGGGATTTTTTGGGAACGCCCACCTGGGAGATGTCTCCACCTCGCCCGAGTGCTGGTAGCAGCCGTCGGCGTTCCCTTTTCCCGTTCCCAAATTCCCTTTTCCCCACCCCAAATCCCCATTCCCAGACCCCAGAATTCCCAAAATCCCTGGAATTTTTTGGGAACGCCCACCTGGGAGATGTCCACCTCGCCCGAGTGCTGGTAGCAGCCGTCGGCGTTCCCTTTTCCCGTTCCCAAATTCCCTTTTCCCCACCCCAAATCCCCATTCCCAGACACCAAAATTCCCAGACCCCAGAATTCCCAAAATTCCCGGGATTTTTTGGGAACGCCCACCTGGGAGATGTCCACCTCGCCCGAGTGCTGGTAGCAGCCGTCGGCGTTGTCGCCGCTGGTCCAGTCCCCGTAGACGAGGTCGCGCTGCTGCCAGAACAGCGCCGAGCTGACGTTGAAATCCGTGAAGTGCTCGTGCTCCGAGATGTAAACGTACAGGTCCTGCGGGAGGGGGCAGGAATCCCGGGAATGAGGCCCAAAAATCCCGGGAATTTAGCCTAAAAATCCCTGGGAATTTATCCTAAAAATCCCGGGAATTCAGCCCAAAAATCCTGGGAATTTATCACAAAAATCTCGGTATTCAGCCCAAAAATCCCTGAGAATTTATCTCAAAAATCCCTGGGAATTCAACCTAAAAATCCTGGGAATTTATCCTAAAAATTCCTGGGAATGAGCCCCAAAAGCATGGCAATTTATGCCAAAAATTCTGAGGAATGAACCCCAAAAATACCTGGGAATTCAGGCCAAAAATCCACGGGAATTTATCCCAAAAATCCCTGGGAATTTATCCGAAAAATTCCTGGGAATTTATCCTAAAAATTCCTGGGAATTCAGCCCAAAAATCCCTGGGAATTCATCCCAAAAATCCCGGGAATTTATCCCAAAAATCCTGGGAATTCATCCCAAAATCCCGGGAATTCACCCCAAAAATCCTGGGAATTTATCCCAAAAATTCCGGGAATTTATCCCAAAAATCCCTGGGAATTTATCCCAAAAATTCCTGGGAATTTATCTCAAAAATCCCTGGAGATTTATGCTAAAAGTCCTGGAAATTTATCTCAAAATTCCTGGGGATTTATGCTAAAGATTTCTGAGAATTCAGCCCAAAAATCCTGGAAATTCAGCCCAAAAATCCTGGGAATGAGCCCCAAAATCCTGGGAATTCAGCCTAAAAATTCCTGGGAATTTATCCTAAAAATTCCTAGGAATGAACCCCAAAAATACCTGGGAATTCAGGCCAAAAATCCATGGCAATGAGCCCCCAAAATCCCGGGAATTCAGGCCAAAAATCCACGGGAATTTAGCCTAAAAATTCAGGGAATTCAGCCCAAAAATCCCTGGGAATTTATCCTAAAAATTCCTGGGAATTCAGCCCAAAAATTCCTGGAAATTTATCCTAAAAATTCCCAGGAATTCAGCCTAAAAATCCCTGGGAAAATATCCCAAAAATCCTGGGAATCACCCCAAAAATCCTGGGAAATAGCCCCAAAATCCTGGGAATTCAGTCCAAAAATCCCTGGGAATTTATCCCAAAAATCTTGGGAATTCAGCCCAAAAATTCCTGGGAATTTATCCTAAAAATTCCTGGAAATTCAGCCCAAAAATCCCGGGAATTTATCCTAAAAATCCCGGGAATTCAGCCCAAAAATCCTGGGAATTCAGCCCAAAAATCCCTGGGAATGAGCCCAAAATCCCGGGAATTTAGCCCAAAAATCCGGGGAATGAGCCCCAAAATCCTGGGAATTTATGCCAAAATCCCTGGGAATGAGCCCAAAGTACTGAGAATTCAGCCAAAAAATCCCTGGGGATGAGCCCAAAAATCCCGGAATTCAGCCCAAAAATCCCGGAATTCAGCCCAAAAATCCCTGGGAATTCAGCCCAAAATTCCTGGAGATTTATGCTAAAAATTTCTGGGAATTCAACTCAAAAATCCCTGGAAATTTATCCTAAAAATTCCTGGGAATGAGCCCAAAAATCCCTGGGAATGAGGCCAAAAATCCCGGGAATTCAGCCCAAAAATCCCTGGGAATTTATCCTAAAAATTCCTGGGAAATTACCCTAAAAATTCCTGGAGATTTATGCTAAAAATTTCTGGGAATTTATCCCAAAAATCCCTGGGAATTCAGCCCAAAAATCCCTGGGAATTTATCCTAAAAATTCCTGGGAATGAGCCCAAAATCCCGGGAATTCAGTCCAAAAATCCCTGGGAATTTATCCCAAAAATCCTGGAAATTCAGCCCAAAAATCCCTGGGAATTTATCCTAAAAATTCCTGAGAGTTTATCCTAAAAATTCCTGGAGATTCATGCTAAAAATTCCTGGAGATTTATGCTAAAAATTCCTGGGAATTTATCCCAAAAATCCCTGGGAATTAATCCTAAAAATTCCTGGGAATTTAACCTAAAAATTCCTCGGAATTTATGCTAAAAATTTCTGGGAATTCAACCCAAAAATCCTGGAAATTCAGCCCAAAATACTGGGAATTTAGCCCAAAAATCCCTGGGAATTC
The DNA here is from genome assembly GCF_028769735.1 of Zonotrichia leucophrys gambelii. Lineage (NCBI taxonomy): Eukaryota > Metazoa > Chordata > Aves > Passeriformes > Passerellidae > Zonotrichia > Zonotrichia leucophrys. The sequence continues at coordinate 28,666 of NW_026992332.1, read as the reverse complement.
AGCCCCAAAATACTGGGAATTTAGCCTAAAAATTCCTGGGAATTTATCCCAAAAATTCCAGGGAATTTATCCCAAAAATCCCTGGGAATTTATCCCAAAAATCCCTGGGGATTTATGCTAAAGATTTCTGAGAATTCAGCCCAAAAATCCTGGAAATTCAGCCCAAAAATCCCGGGAATTTATCCTAAAAATTCCCGGGAATTCAGCCCAAAAATCCCTGGGAATGAGCCCCCAAAATCCCGGGAATTCAGCCCAAAAATCCTGGGAATGAGCCCCCAAAATCCTGGGAATTCAGCCCAAAAAATTCCCAGGAATTCAGCCTAAAAATCCCTGGGAATTTATCCCAAAAATCCTGGGAATGAGCCCTAAAATCCCTGGAATTTATCCCAAAAATCCCTGGGAATTCAGCCCAAAAATCCCTGGGAATGAGCCCAAAATCCCAGGAATTCAGCCCAAAAATCCTGGGAATTTATCCTAAAAATTCCTGGGAATTGATCCTAAAAATCCCTGGGGATTTATGCTAAAAATTCCTGGGAATTCAGCTCAAAAATCCCTGGGAATTTATCCCAAAAATCCCTGGGAATTTATCCCAAAAATCCCTGGGAATTCAACCTAAAAATCCTGGGAATGAGCCCCAAAATCCTGGGAATTCAGCCTAAAAATCCCTGGGGATTCAGCCTAAAATTCTGGGGAATTCAGGCCAAAAATCCCTGGGAATTCAGCTCGAAATTCCCCAAAATCACAGCCCAAAAATTCGGGGAATTCAGCCCAAAATTCCTGGGGATTCAGCCTAAAAATCCCTGAGAAATGATCCCAAAAAATCCAGGGAATTTCTCCCAAAAAAATCCTGGGAGTTCAGCCCAAAAATCCTGGGAAAGGTGCCCGGGATCGCCGGGATCCCAGACCTGGGATCTGAGCCCAGAATCCCCCTGGATTTGGGATCTGCCCCTGGAATCCCCCCCAAATCCGGGCTCTGATCCCAGATCCGATCCCAAATTCCCAAATCCCATAATCCCCATAATCCCAAATCCCAGATTTAACCCCAAAATCCCAATCCCACCATCAGTGTATCCTTTGGGAACAGGTTCCTGCTGGGGCTGCGGGCGCTGCCCCCGTTCCCATTGATCTCACAATCCAGTCCCAGATTTTCCCCCCATCCCAATCCCAAATCCCACAATCCCAGATTTAATCCCAAATCCCACAATCCCAGATTTAATCCCAGTCCCACCATCAGGGTGTCCTTTGGGAACAGGTTCCTGCTGGGGCTGCGGGCGCTGCCCCCGTTCCCATTGATCTCACAATCCAGTCCCAGATTTTCCCCCGATCCCAACCCCAAATCCCAAATCCCACAATCCCAGATTTAATCCCAAATCCCAGATTTAACCCCAAAATCCCAATCCCACCATCAGGGTGTCCTTGGGGAACAGGTTCCTGCTGGGGCTGCGGGCGCTGCCCCCGTTCCCATTGATCTCACAATCCAGTCCCAGATTTTCCCCCCATCCCAATCCCAAATCCCCAATCCCATATCCCAGATTTAACCCCAAATCCTGGATTTAATCCCACAATCCCAGATTCAATCCCAATCCCACCATCAGGGTGTCCTTGGGGAACAGGTTCCTGCTGGGGCTGCGGGCGCTGCCCCCGTTCCCATTGATCTCACAATCCAGTCCCAGGTTTTCCCCCGATCCCAATCCCAAATCCCCAATCCCATATCCCAGATTTAATCCCAAATCCCACATTTAATCCCAAAATCCCAGTCCCACCATCAGGGTGTCCTTGGGGAACAGGTTCCTGCTGGGGCTGCGGGCGCTGCCCCCGTTGCCGCTGCTCTCCGGTGCCGCCGGCGCTCTCCGGAACCAGCTGGAGATGGCCCAGATGATGAAAATCCTGCGGGAAAATCGGGGATTGGAAATCCAGTGCCGGGATTTGGGGTTCCAGGGTGATCCCAATCCCAGGTTTGGGGTCCTGGGGTGATCCCAATCCTGGGATTTGAGGCTCAGGATGATCCCAGTCTGGGGTGATCCCAATCCCAGGATTTGGGGTTCCGGGGTGATCCCGATCCCGGGATTTGGGGTCCTGGGGTGATCCCGATTCCAGGGTTTGGGGTCCCAGGATGGTCCTGGATTGATCCCAGTCCCAGGGTGATCCCAATCCCGGGATTTGGGGTTCAGGATGATCCCAGTCTGGGGTGATTCCACTTCCAGGATTTGGGGTTCCAGGATGATCCCAATCCCAGGGTTTGGGGTACTGGGGTGATCCCAATCCCAGGGTTTGGGGTCCTGGGGTGATCCCAATCCCAGGATTTGGGGTCCCAGGATGGCCCTGGATTGATCCCGATCCCTGGATTTGGGGTCCTGGGGTAATCCCAGCTCTGGGGTGATCCCGATCCCGGGATTTGGGGTACTGGGGTGATCCCAATCCCAGAGTTTGGGGTACTGGGGTGATCCCAATCCCAGGATTTGGGGTCTTGAGGTGATCCCGATCCCGGGATTTGGGGTTCCAGGATGGTCCTGGATTGATCCCAGTCCCAGGGTGATCCCAATCCCGGGATTTGGGGTTCCAGGGTGATTCCAGCCTCAGGGTGATCCCAATCCCGGGATTTGGGGTTCCAGGATGGTCCTGGATTGATCCCAATCCCAGGGTGATCCCAATCCCGGGATTTGGGGTTCAGAATGATCCCAGTCTGGGGTGATCCCAATCCCAGGATTTGGGGTTCCAGGGTGATCCCAATCCCAGGATTTGGGGTCCCAGGATGGTCCTGGATTGATCCCAATCCCAGGATTTGGGGTCCTGGGGTGATCCCAATCCCAGAGTTTGGGGTACTGGGGTGATCCCGATCCCGGGATTTGGGGTCCCAGGATGATCCCAATCCTGGGGTGGGTAATCCCAATCCCAACCCCTTTAACTCCTTCCATCCCAAATCTCACCTGAACAGGGCCCCTTTAACCCCTTCAGGACCAAATCCCACCTGACCAGGGCCCTTTTAACCCTTTCAGCACCACTCCTCACCTGAACAGGGGCCTGTTAACCCCATTAACCCTTTCGGTGCCGCTCTCATCCAAACAGAGCCCCGTTAACCCCGTTAACCCTTTCAGCCCCGCTCTCACCTGAACAGGGCCCCGTTAACCCCGTTAACCCTTTCGGTGCTGCTCTCAGCTGAACAGGGCCCCGTTAACCCCAAACCCCACCCAAACAGGACCCCATTAACCCTTTCAGTGCCACTCTCAGCTGAACAGGACCCCGTTAACCCCGTTAACCCTTTCAGTGCCGCTCTCACCTGAACAGGGCCCCATTAACCCCATTAACCCTTTCAGTGCCGCTCTCACCTGAACAGGGCCCCATTAACCCCATTAACCCTTTCAGTGCCGCTCTCACCTGAACAGGGCCCTGTTAACCCCGTTAACCCCTTTAACCCTTTCAGCCCCGCTCTCACCTGAACAGGGCCCCGTTAACCCCATTAACCCCGTTAACCCTTTCAGTGCCGCTCTCACCTGAACAGGGCCCCGTTAACCCTTTCAGTGCCGCAGTGCTCACCTGAACAGGACGCCCTTCACCACCTGCCAGGCGTTGGGTGCCGGTTGCTGCTGCTGCTGCTGCCCCTGCGGGCTCTCGGCACCGGCACCGGTACCGGTACCGGCAGCGCCGTTACTGCTGGAAACCTGCGGGAACGGGAACAGAACCGGTCAGAGACACCGGTACCGGTACTGACACCATCCCATCCTGGTACCGGTACCGGCAGCGCCGTTACTGCTGGAAACCTGCAGGAACAGAACCGGTCAGAGACACCGGTACCGACCCCATCCTAACACTCCGGTACTGGTCCCTTCCTGGGCCCGGTACTGGCCTTGTACCGGTTCCTTCCCGGTCACTGATACCGGCCCGGTACCGGCCCCTTCCCGGTACCAGCCTGTTCCTGGTCACCAACCCAGTACCAGCCTGCTCCTTCCTGGTACCGATCCCATCTCAGTCACCGACACCGGCCCGGTACCGGCCTTGTGCTGATCCCTTCCCGGTACCGGCCCTGTCCCGGTACCGAGCCCTTCCCAGTCACTGTCCCGGTACCGGCCCCATTCCAATCACTGACACCGGCCCGGTACCGGCCCCTTCCCAGTACCGGCCCCTTCCCGGTCACTGATACCGGCCCGGTACCGGTTCCTTCCTGGTCCTGGTCATCGACATCAGCTCGGTACCGGTACCGATCCCTTCCCAGTCACCGACACCAGCCCGGTACCGGCCCATTCCTGGTCACTGGCCCCTTCCCGGTACCGGCCCGTTCCCAGTCACCGACACCAGCCCGGTACCAGTTCCTTCACGGTACCGATCCCTTCCCAGTCATCGACACCGGCCCGGTACCGCCCTTGTGCTGATCCCTTCCCGGTACTGGCCCTGTCCCGGTACCGATCCCTTCTCGGTCACCAATACCGAGCCAGTACCGGCCCCATCCCGGTACCAGCCCATTCCCGGTCACTGATACCGGCCCGGTACCGGTTCCTTCCTGGTCACTGATACCGGCCCGGTACCGGTTCCTTCCTGGTCACTGATACCGGCCTGGTACCGGCTCCATCCTGGTACCAATCCCTTCTCGGTCACTGTCCCGGTACCGGCCCCTTCCTGCTCTCAGTCCCGGTACCGTTACCAGAGCCGTTCCTAGTCCCCATCCCGGTCTCGGTCCCCGTTTTCTGAGCCTGTCCTGGTCCCGGTCTCAGTCCCGATCCCTTCCCCCGGTCCCGTCCCTGGTCTCGGTCCCTGTCCCGGTCCCGTTCTCTGCCCTGGTTCCGGTCCCGGTTCCTGCTCTCGGTCCCCCCCCCGTTCCCGGTTCCCGACTTTGACCCCGGACCTTGCCCCATTCCCGGTATCCGTGCCCGTCTCTGTCCCCTTCCTTGTCCCCTTCCCTGTCCGCAGTCCCGGTCCAGGTACGCGGTCTCCCATGCCGGTCCCCGTTCCTTGTCCCGGTCTCCGGTCCCGCTCCCGTTCCCCGCTCTCGGTCCCGGTTGCCGGTGCCCAATTCCCGTCCCTGTCTGTCCCTTCACCTGTCCCCGGTTCTCCTCCCGTTCCCTGTCCCCGCTCTCATTTCCTGTCTCCAATCCCGGTTCCCGGTCCCCGCTCCCGTTCCCTGTCCAGGCTCCCATTTCCCGGTCCCCGCTCCGGTTCCCGGTCCCGCTCCCATTTCCCCCTCTCCCCTCTCGGGGCCGGTTTCCCGCTGTCCGCTCCCGCCCGTTCCGGTTCCCGTTCCGGTTCCCGGTGCCGCCCCCGCTGCCCGCGGGCCCCGCTCGCTCCCGGACCTGCCCCGGGCCCGGGCCCGGCCCCGCCGCCGCCTCCGTCCCCGGCGCCGCCATCTTTGCTGCGCCGCCTCTCGCGAGACTTCCGGGAGCAGCGCCCGCGTGACCCCAATGAGGGGCGGGAAACGTCACAAACCCCGCCTCTTTCGTGACGTTCTAAACATATTCACCAATAGCAGCGCGGCCCGCCCCCGGCGGGAGGGGATTTCCCCGCCCCGCCCCCTCCGCCGCTCTCAGCCAATGGGAGCGCGCCCCGCCCCCAGCGCCCTCCCCGGGGGCGTTCCCTTCTGTGACGTCACCGGCGCGCTCAGCCAATGGCGGCGCGATGCGCTCCCAGTGGGGGTTTCCCCGACCGCGCCCCCGGCGGTGACGTCACGGCGGGCTCAGCCAATGGCGGCGCGGCCCGCGCGGGGATTTCCAGGTCCGGCGGCGGCGCGGCCTCGGGGGGCGGCGGCGGGAGCGGCAGCGGCGGCTCCGGGACCACCGGGACCCGCTCGGGGACCACCGGGACCCGCTCCGGGAGCGGCACCGGCACCGGGACCCGCACCGGGAGCGGGACATGGCGCTGCCGCTCGGTGAGCGCCGCCCCGGGGGAGCGGAACCGGGGATACCCCCGGTGGCACAACCGGGACCGGTCCAGGGGGAGCAGAACCGGGACCGGCGCGGGGGGAGCGGAACCGGGGATCCCCCCCGGTGGCACAACCGGCACCTCCCGGGGGGTTAACGGGGGGTTAACGGGGCGGTCGCGGGGGGTGTGACGCTCCGCTCCCGGTTGGGCTCCGGTACCGGGAGTGCCACGGTTTTACCGGGCTCGCTGCGTTCGGGCTGTCCCGGTGCCGCTGCCGGTGCTGACGCCGCCGTCCCGGTGCCGTGTCCCGGTAGGAGCCGCCGTGCAGGATCCCGGGCTGGCGATGGCTCACGGAGCACCGGGCACAGGTAAAGCCCCGCTCCCGGTCCCGGTGTCCCCTCCCGGTCCCGATCTCGGTGTCCGGTTCCGGTGTCCCTTCCCCTTTCCCGGTGTCCCCTCCCGGTCCCGATCTCGGTGTCTTCTCCCCATCCCGGTGTCCCCTCCCGGTCTCGGTGTCCGGTCCCGGTGTCCCCTCCCCTTTCCCGGTGTCCCCTCCTGCTCGGGGGCTCCTCACGGGATCGCTTTTCCCGTTTATTCCCCCGTTTTTCCCGGGATTTTTTTCCCGTTTCCCCTGATTTTCCCGGTTTTTCCCCATTTTTTCCCGTTTATCCCGTTTTTTCTCCGTTTCTCTCGGTATTTTCCCCGTTTTTCGCTGTTTTCCCCCCCGTTTTCCCGGTTTTTCCCCCGTTTCTCCCGATTTTTCCTGGGTTTTTCCCCGTTTTTTTTTTCCCGGTGTTTCTTCCCCGTTTCCTCTCCCCCATTTCCCCCCCGTTTTTCCCAATTTTTCCCGTTTTCTTCCCCCGTTTTTCCCGGTTTTTCCCCGTTTCCCCCGAATTTTCCCGATTTTCCCCGGTATTTTCCCGGTTTTTACCCCGTTTCTCGCGATTTTTCCTGGATTTTCCTCGTTCTTCCCGGTTTTTCCCCGTTTCCCCCGTTTTTTTTCCCCGTTCCTCCCGATTTTCCCAGTTTTCCCCCCATTTTCCCTGGGTTTTTTTCCGTTTCTCACGAATTTTCCCGGTTTTTCCCCCGTTTCTCCTAAATTTTCCCGTTTTCTTCCCCCGTTTTCCCCCCTTTTTCCCCCCCTGATTTTTTCCCATTTTCTCCCCGTTTTTCCCCATTTCCCCACCCCCGTTTTTTCCCGTTTCTCCCGATTTTTTCCGGTTTTTTTCCCGTTTTTCCCGGTTTTTTCCCCGTTTTTTCCCGTTTCTCCCGATTTCCCCGGTTTCCCCCGATTTTTCTCTTTTTCTCCCCCGTTTTTTCCCGTTTCTCTCAATTTTTCCCGGCTTTTTTCCCGCTTTTTTCCCCGTTTTTTTCCCGGTTTTTACCCCGGTTTTTTCCCCGTTTCTCTCAATTTTTCCCGGTTTTTTTTCCCGTTTTTTTCCCGGTTTTCACCCCGGTTTTCCCCCGTTTCTCCCGGTTTTTCCCGTTTCCAGATGATTTGGGTGAGTGGAACCGATGGATTCGGAATCTGCGGCGCCTCCCGGGAATTTCGGGATCCTGGAGCCAACACGGAGGAATTCGGGATTTTGGGAAATTCGGGATTTCGGGAAATTCGGGAATTTTTGGGAATTCGGGATTTTTGGGAATTCGGGAAATTTGGGATTTTGAGAATTCAGGAATTTGGAATTTTGGGGAATTTGGGATTTTTAGGGATTCGGGATTTTTGGGAATTCGGAAATTCGGGATTTTGGGGGATTTGGGAATTCGGGATTTTGGGAAATTCGGGATTTTTGGGAATTCGGGATTTTTTTGGGAATTCGGGGATTCGAGATTTTGAGGATTTTAAGAATTCAGGGATTTGGAATTTTGGGGAATTTGGGATTTTTAGGGATTCGAGATTTTGGAAATTCAAGAATTCGGGATTTGGGGAATTCGGGGAATTCAGGATTTTTGGGAATTCGGGATTTTTGGGAATTCAGGGGTTCGGGAATTTGGGATTTTTGGGAATTTGGGATTTGGGGGAGTCGGGATTTGGGGGATTTGGGGAATTTGGTGATTCGTGATTTTGAGAATTTGGGGATTTGGGAATTCGGGATTTTGGGAATTTGGGGGTTTGGAAATTCGGGATTTTTGGGGATTTTTGGGGATTTTTGGGGATTTGGGAATTCGGGGGTTTGGGAACTCAGGATTTGGGGAAATCGGGATTTTTGGGAATTCGGGGTTTTGGGAATTTGGGATTTTTGGGAATTTGGGATTTTTGGGAATTCGGGATTTTTGGGAATTCGGGATTTTGGGAATTCGGGGAGGGGTCGGGGAGCGCCGGGATCGATCCCAAATTTGGGATCTGAATCCCAGAAATCCCTCCGGGATTTGGAATTTGGGCTGGAATTCCCTCCCGAACCCCCCGAAATTCCGGAATTTTCGCCCCAAAACTCCCCGAATTTCCCCTTTTTTTCCCCCAAAATTCCCATTTTTCCCCCCAGAAATCCTCCCGAACTCCCGAATTTTCTGATTTTCCCCTCAAATCCCCTAAAATTCCCGATTTTCCACGCAGACATTCTACAGAATCCCCCGAAAATTCCCATTTTTCTCCCCAAACCCCCTTAAATTTCCGATTTTTCTCCCCAAACCCCCCGAAATTCCAGATTTCCCCCCCTAAACCGCCCCGAAATTCCTGATTTTTCCCCCGAAAATCCTCGGTTTTTTCACCCCAAACTCCCCGAAATTCCCGATTTTTCCACCGAAATTCCCGATTTTTCCCTAGAACTCCTCTCAGACATCTCGAAATTCCCAATTTTTACCCCGAAAATTCCCATTTTTTGCCCCCAAATCCCCCGAAATTCCCGATTTTCCCCCCAAAACCGCCCCGAAATTCCCGATTTTTGCCACAGACATCCTACAGAACCCCCCGAAATTCCCGATTTTCCCCCGAAATTCCCGGTTTTGCCCCCAAATCCCCCCGAAATTTCGGCTTTTCCCCAAGAACTCCCAAAATTCATGGGTTTTTCTCCAGAACTCCTCCCAAAACCCCCCAAAATTCCCGATTTTTACCCTATAAATCCTTCCCAAAGCCCCCAAAAATTCCCGACTTTTCGCCCGAAATTCCCGATTTTTCCCCTGAAACTCCAGATTTTCACCCCAAACTCCCCGAAATTCCGGATTTTCCCCGAAATTCCCGATTTTCTCCCCGCAGAGATCCTGCAGGAGGTGATGAAGGAGGACGGGTTCCTTCCCGACCCCTCCCCAAACCCCCCGAAATTCCCGATTTTTCTCCCAAAAACTCCCCGAAATTCCCGATTTTTTCCCCGAAAATCCCCAATTTTTCCCCAAATTCCCGGTTTTTCTCCCCGCAGAGATCCTGCAGGAGGTGATGAAGGAGGAGCTTCCATCCGGACCCCGCTCCCGACGCCCCCCGACCCCTCCCCAAACCCCCGAAATTCCCGATTTTTCCCCGAAATTCCCTATTTTTCCCCATTTTTCTCCACAAACTCCCCGAAATTCCCAATTTTTACCGCAAAAATTCCCATTTTTTGCCCCCAAACCCCCCGAATTTCCGGATTTTTTCCCCCAAAACCGCCCCGAAATTCCCGATTTTTGCCACAGACATCCTACAGAACCCCCCGAAATTCCCGACTTTTCTCCCCAAAACTCCCGAAATTCCCGTTTTTCTCGGCAGAGATCCTGCAGGAGGTGATGAAGGAGGAGCTTCCATCCCGAGCCCGCTCCCGACGCCCCCCAAGCCCTTCCCAAACCCCCGAAATTCCCGATTTTTCCCCCGAAATTCCTCCCGAACTCCGCGAAATTCCCGGTTTTGCCCCCAAATCCCCCCGAAATTTCGGCTTTTCCCCAAGAACTCCCAAAATTCATGGGTTTTTCTCCAGAACTCCTCCCAAAACCCCCCGAAATTCCCGATTTTTACCCTATAAATCCTTCCCAAAGCCCCCAAAAATTCCCGATTTTTCGCCCGAAATTCCCGATTTTTCCCCTGAAACTCCAGATTTTCACCCCAAACTCCCCGAAATTCCGGATTTTCCCCAAAATCCCGGTTATTTCTCCCCTCAGAGATCCTGCAGGAGGTGATGAAGGAGGAGCTTCCACCCCGACCCCTCTCCCGACGCCCCCCGGGCCCTTCCCCAAACCCCCGAAATTCCCGATTTTTCCCCCGAAATTCCCGATTTTTCTCCCAAAAACTCCCGAAATTCCTGGTTTTTCTCAGAGATCCTGCAGGAGGTGATGAAGGAGGAGCTTCCACCCCGACCCTCTCCCGACGCCCCCCGGGCCCTCCCCAAAGCCCCCAAAAATTCCCCATTTTTCCCCCGAAATTCCTCCCGAACCCCCCGAAATTCCCGGTTTTGCCCCCAAATCCCCCCGAAATTTCGGTTTTTCCCCAAGAACTCCCAAAATTCATGGGTTTTTCTCCAGAACTCCTCCCCAAACCCCCCCAAATTCCCGATTTTTACCCTATAAATCCTCCCCAAACCCCCCAAAAATTCCCGACTTTTCGCCCGAAATTCCCGATTTTCTCCCTGAAACTCCAGATTTTCACTCCAAACTCCCCGAAATTCCGGATTTCCCCCAAAATCCCGGTTTATTTTTCCCCCCAGAGATCCTGCAGGAGGTGATGAAGGAGGAGCTTCCACCCCGAGCCCGCTCCCGACGCCCCCCGGGCCCTTCCCAAACCCCCGAAATTCCCGATTTTTCCCCCGAAATTCCCGATTTTTTCCCCGAAATTCCCGATTTTTCTCCCAAAAACTCCCCAAATTCCCGTTTTTTCCACTCAGAGATCCTGCAGGAGGTGATGAAGGAGGAGCTTCCACCCCGACCCCTCTCCCGACGCCCCCCGGGCCCTCCCCAAACCCCCGAAATTTCCCATTTTTTGCCCGAAAATTCCCAATTTTTCCCCAAATTCCCGTTTTTTCCCCCAGAGATCCTGGAGGAGGTGATGAAGGAGGAGCTTCCATCCCGAGCCCGCTCCCGACGCCCCCCGGGCCCTTCCCAAACCCCCGAAATTCCCGATTTTTCTCCCCAAAACTCCCGAAATTCCCGATTTTTCTCCCAAAAACTCCCGAAATTCCCGTTTTTTCCCCCAGAGATCCTGGAGGAGGTGATGAAGGAGGACGGCTTCCATCTCCTCTCCCGACGCCCCCCGAGCCCTCCCCAAACCCCCGAAATTCCCGATTTTTTCCCCGAAATTCCCCAATTTTCCCCCAAATTCCCGTTTTTCCCCCCTCAGAGATCCCGCAGGAGGTGATGAAGGAGGAGCTTCCACCCCGACCTCTCTTCCGAGGCTCCCCAAGCCCTCCCCAAACCCCCGAAATTCCCCATTTTTCTCCCCAAAACTCCCCGAAATTCCCCATTTTTCCCCCGAAAATCCCCAATTTTTCCCCAAATTCCCGTTTTTCTCGGCAGAGATCCTGCAGGAGGTGATGAAGGAGGAGCTTCCACCCCGACCCCTCTCCCGACGCCCCCCGGGCCCTTCCCAAACCCCCGAAATTCCCCATTTTTCTCCCAAAAACTCCCCGAAATTCCCCATTTTTTCCCCGAAATTCCCCAATTTTTCCCCAAATTCCCGTTTTTTCCCCCCAGAGATCCTGGAGGAGGTGATGAAGGAGGACGGGTTCCATCCGGACCCCGCTCCCGACGCCCCCCGGGCCCTTTCCAAACCCCCGAAATTCCCGATTTTTTCCCCGAAATTCCCCATTTTTCCCCCGAAATTCCCGATTTTTTCCCCGAAATTCCCCATTTTTCCCCCCGAACTGCCCCCAAATCCCCTGAATTTCCCGTTTTTTGTCCCTAAACTCCCGAAATTCCCGTTTTTTCCCCCAGAGATCCTGGAGGAGGTGATGAAGGAGGACGGCTTCCACCCGGACCCCGCTCCCGACGCCCCCCGGGCCCTTCCCCGCCTGGTCCCGCGCGGTTCCGCCCCCCGGGAGCCGCCGCTGGCCCGGAGCCTCCGCGGGCTCTGCCTGGGGCCCCGCGAGCGGCCCGAGAAAGCGGCGAAAGCGGCGAAAACGGGGAAAACGGAGGGCTCGGAGCCGTTGGAGAGGGCGGCGAGGCCGCGCTTGGTGATCACGGAGCAGCCGAAGCAGCGCGGGATGAGATTCCGGTACGAGTGCGAGGGGAGATCGGCCGGGAGCATCCTCGGGGAGAGCAGCACCGAGAGCAACCGCACCCTGCCCACCATCGAGGTGCGGAAATGGGGGAAAATGGGGAAAAAATCGGGGAGAAATAGGGAAAAAATCGGGGGAAAATTCGGGGAGAAATGGGGAAAAAATCGGGGGAAAATTGGGGGAAAATCGGGAGAAAAATCGAGAAAAATCGGGGAGAGCAGCACCGAGAGCAACCGCACCCTGCCCACCATCGAGGTGCGGAAATGGGGGAAATTGGGGAAAAAAACTGGGAAAAAATCGGGGAGAAATGGGGAAAAAAATCGGGGGAATATCGGGGAAATATTGGGGGAAAATCGGGAATGGATTTGGGGGAGGTTTGGGATCGGCCGGGAGCATCCTCGGGGAGAGAAGCACCGAGAGCAACCACACCCTGCCCACCATTGAGGTGGGAGAAATGGGGGAAAAAAACGGGGAAAAAATCGGGGAGAAATAGGGAAAAAATCGGGGAGAAATAGGGAAAAAATCGGGGGAAAATAGGGGAAAATTCGGGGAGAAATGGGGAAAAAATCGGGGGAAAATTCGGGGAGAAATAGGGGAAAAAATCGGGGGAAAATCGGGGAGAGCAGCACCGAGAGCAACCGCACCCTGCCCACCATCGAGGTGCGGAAATGGGGGAAAATGGGGGAAATGGGGAAAAAAACTGGGAAAAATCGGGGAGAAATGGGGAAAAATCGGGGGAGAAATAGGGAAAAATTCGGGGAGAAATAGGGAAAAAATCGGGGAAAAATTCGGGGAGAAATGGGGAAAAAATCGGGGAGAAATAGGGAAAAAATCGGGGGAATATCGGGGGAAAAATCGAGAAAAATCGGGGAGAGCAGCACCGAGAGCAACCGCACCCTGCCCACGATCGAGGTGGGAAATGGGGGAAAATGGGGGAAAAATGGGGGAAATCAGGAAAAAAGTCGGAGAAAAAATCGGGGAGAAATAGGGAAAAAATCGGGGGAAAATTCGGGGAGAAATGGGGAAAAAATCGGGGAGAGCAGCACCGAGAGCAACCGCACCCTGCCCACCATCGAGGTGGGAAAAACGGGGGAAAAATGGGGGAAAAAACTGGGAAAAAATCGGGGAGAAATAGGGAAAAAATCGGGGTAAAATCGGGGTAAAATCGGGGAGAGCAGCACCGAGAGCAACCGCAGCCTGCCCACCATCGAGGTGCGGAAATAATGGGGGAAATTGGGGGAAAATGGGGAAAAAATCGGGGAGAAATAGGGAAAAAATCGGGGAAATATCGGGGGAAAATCGGGGGAAAATCGGGGAGAGCAGCACCGAGAGCAACCGCACCCTGCCCACCATCGAGGTGGGAAAATGGGGGAAAAATGGGGGGAAAATGGGGAAAAAAATACAGGGGAAAAATCGGAAAAAATCGGGGAGAAATGGGGAAAAAAGCGGGGAGAGCAGCACCGAGAGCAACCGCAGCCTGCCCACCATCGAGGTGCGGAAATGGGGAAAAATGGGGGGAAAATGGGAAAAAAAACTGGGAAAAAATCGGGAGAAATAGGGGAAAAAATTGGGGAAAAATCGGGGGAAAATTGGGGAGAGCAGCACCGAGAGCAACCACACCCTGCCCACCATCGAGGTGTGGAAATCGGGAAAAATGGGGGGAAAATGGGGAAAATTGGGGAAAAAAAAACTGGAAAAATCGGGGAGAAATGGGGAAAAAATCGGGGGAAAATTCGGGGAGAAATAGGGAAAAAATCGGGGAAAATTGGGGAGAGCAGCACCGAGAGCAACCGCACCCTGCCCACCATCGAGGTGCGGAAAGGGGGGAAAAATGGGGGAAAATGGGAAAAAATCGGGGAGAAATGGGGAAAAAATCGGGGAGAAATAGGGAAAAAATCGGGGAAATATTGGAGGAAAATCGGGAGAAAAATCGAGAAAAATCGGGGAGAGCAGCACCGAGAGCAACCGCACCCTGCCCACCATCGAGGTGGGGAAAACGGGGGAAAAATGGGGAAAAAAATGGGAAAAAAATGGGGGAAATCGGGCAAAGCTCGGGAATGGCAGGGAGTGGGTTTGGGGGATTTTGGGCGGAATTTGCCCTGACTTTTCCCCATTTTCCCCCTAATTTTCCCCCATTTTCCCCCTGACTTTTCCCCCAACTTTTCCCCAATTTCCCCATATTTTCCCCTGACTTTTCCCCATTTTCCCCCTGACTTTCTCCCCCAATTTCCCCCTGACTTCTCCCCATTTTCCTCCCTACTTTTCCCCCAATTTCCCCCTTACTTTCCCCATTTCCCCCCAACTTTTTCCCCAATTTTCCCCCAATTTTCCCCTGACTTTCCCCCATTTCTCCCCAACTTTTTCCCCCATTTCCCCATCTTTTCCCCAATTTCCCCATATTTTCCCCTGACTTTCCCTCATTTTCCCCCATATTTCCCCCTGACTTTTCCCCATTTTCCCCCAACTTTTCCCCCAATTTCCCCCTAACTTTTCCCCATTTTCCCCCCAATTTTCCCCTGACTTTCCCCCATTTTCCCCCGACTTTTCCCCATATTTTCCCCATTCCCCCCAACTTTTCTCCCAATTTTCCTCTGACTTTTCCCTATTTTCCCCCCAACTTTTCCCCCAATTTCCCCATATTTTCCCCTGACTTTTCCCTCCACTTTTTCCCTAATTTCCCCCCAATTTCCCCTGACTTTCCCCCAATTTCCCCCCAATTTTCCCCTGACTTTCCCCCATTTCCCCCCCAACTTTTCCCCAATTTTCCGTGGTTTTTTTTCCCCAATTCCCCGTTATTCCCCGTTCTTTCCCGTTATTCCGCAGCTGCGGGGCTGCGAGGGGATCCCGGAGGTTTCGGTCACCGCCTGCCTGGTGTGGAAGGATTGGCCCCACCGGGTGCACCCGCACGGGCTGGTGGGCAAGGACTGCGCCCAGGGGCTGTGCCGGGTCCTGCTGCGGCCCCACAGCAACCCCAGGCACAGGTAAATCCCAAATCCCAAAAAAAAATGGAATTTTATGGGATTTTCTGGGAATTTTCCCTTTTTTTCTGGCGTTTTTTGGGGTTTTTTTGGGGGTTTTTGGGGTGGTTTTTGGCTGTGCCCAGGGGCTGTGCCGGGTGCTCCTGCGGCCCCACAGCAACCCCAGGCACAGGTAAATCCCAAATCCCAAAAAATCCCCAAAAAAATGGGAATTTTTCCCTTTTTTCTGGCGTTTTTTGGGTATTTTTGGGGTTTTTTTGGGCATTTTTGGGGTGGTTTTTGGCTGTGCCAATGCTCCTGCGGCCCCACAGCAACCCCCGGCACAGGTAAATCCCAAATCCCCAAAAATCCCAAAAAAAAAGGGAATTTTCTGGGAATTTTCCCTTTTTTTCTGGCGTTTTTCTGGCGTTTTTGGGCGTTTTTTGGGCATTTTTTGGGTTTTTTTCGGGTGGTTTTTGGCTGTGCCCAGGGGCTGTGCCGGGTCCTGCTGCGGCCCCACAGCAACCCCAGGCACAGGTAAACCCCAAATCCCAAAAAAATCCCCAAAAAAATGGGAATTTTCCCTTTTTTCTGGAGTTTTTCTGGCGTTTTTTGGGGTTTTTTTGGGGTTTTTTTGGGTGGTTTTTGGCTGCGCCCAGGGGCTGTGCCGGGTGCTCCTGCGGCCCCACAGCAACCCCAGGCACAGGTAAATCCCAAATCCCAAAAAAAATGGAATTTTCTGGGAATTTTCCCTTTTTTCTGGCGTTTTTCTGGCGTTTTTTGGGGTTTTTTTGGGCATTTCTTGTGTGGTTTTTGGCTGTGCCCAGGGGCTGTGCCAGGTCCTGCTGCGGCCCCACAGCAACCCCAGACACAGGTGAGCCCCGAAATCCCAAAAAATCCCCAAAAAATGGGAATTTTTCCCTTTTTTCTGGCGTTTTTCTGGTGTTTTTTGGGGTTTTTGGGGTTTTTTTGGGGCATTTTTGGGCTGTTTTTTGGCTGTGCCAATGCTCCTGCGGCCCCACAGCAACCCCCGACACAGGTCAGAACCGAAATCCCAAAAAAAAATGGAATTTTCTGGGAATTTTCCCTTTTTTCTGGCGTTTTTTGGGGGTTTTTTGGGGTTTTTTTGGGGTTTTTTTGGGTGGTTTTTGGCTGTGCCCAGGGGCTGTGCCGGGTCCTGCTGCGGCCCCACAGCAACCCCCGGCACAGGTAAATCCCAAATCCCCCAAAAAATGGAATTTTCTGGGAATTTTCCCTTTTTTCTGGCGTTTTTCTGGCGTTTTTTGGGGGTTTTTTGGGTGTTTTTTTGTGCATTTCTTGGGTGGTTTTTGGCTGCGCCCAGGGGCTCTGCCGGGTCCTGCTGCGGCCCCACAGCAACCCCAGGCACAGGTAAATCCCAAATCCCAAAAAATCAAAAAAAAATGGAATTTTCTTGGAATTTTCCCTTTTTTTTCTGGGGTTTTTTGGGGTTTTTCTGGGTTTTTTTGGGCATTTTTTGGGTTTTTTTGGGTGGTTTTTGGCTGCGCCCAGGGGCTGTGCCGGGTGCTCCTGCGGCCCCACAGCAACCCCAGACACAGGTAAATCCCAAATCCCAAAAAATCCCCAAAAAAATGGAATTTTATGGGATTTTTTGGGAATTTTCCCTTTTTTCTGGCGTTTTTTGGGGGTTTTTTGGGGTTTTTTTGGGCATTTTTGGGGTGGTTTTTGGCTGTGCCGGGTGCTCCTGCGGCCCCACAGCAACCCCAGGCACAGGTAAATCCCAAATCCCCCCAAAAAAAAAGAATTTTATGGGATTTTCTGGGAATTTTCCCTTTTTTTCTGGCGTTTTTTGAGCAATTTTTGGGTGTTTTTTGGGGCATTTTTTGGGTGTTTTTTGGGTTCTCCCTGGTGCTTCTCGACCCTTAAACCCTTCCAAAAGTGCAAGGAAAATCTGGGAATATCCCTTGAGTTCCATCCCATTGGAATTTTAGAGAATTTTCCAGATTTTTTCCCATTTTTCTGGAATTTTTAGGGCATTTTTGGGCAGTTTTTGGGTGTTTTTCCCATTCTGCCCGGTGCTCCTCAAGCCCCAAACCCATCCCAAACTCAAGAAAAATCTGGGAAAATCCCTTGGATTGGATCCCATTGGAATTTTCCAGAATTTTCCAGAATTATTCAAATTTTTCTGGAGGTCTCGGGGTGGTTTTGGGCATTTTTTTGGCATTTTTTTGGCATTTTTTTGGGCAATTTTCGGGCAATTTTGGGGCTCCTCCAGGTGCTCCTCAAGCCCCAAACCCATCCTAGCACCAGGAAAATCTGGGAATATTCCTTGGCTTGGATCCCATTGGAATTTTCCAGAATTTTTCCTGTTTTTCCAGCATTTTTAGGGCATTTTGTTGAGATTTTGAGCCATTTTTGAGGGGTTTTTTTCTGGAATTTTGAGACATTTTTTGGACTCTTCCAGGGGCTCCTCAAGCCCCAAACCTGGAATTTCCCAATAAACTGAATTTCTATGGAATTTTCTGTCATTTCCCCCATTTTTTTGAGGCATTTTCAGTTGGTTTTTTTGCTTTTTTTTGCTGTTTTTGGGATTTTGGGGCATTTCTGGGGTGGAGAATTCAGGAAAGGAGCTGGAAAATTCAGGAATTTTGGGATTTCCTGGCAGTTTCAGCAACCTGGGCATCCAGTGTGTGAAGAAAAAGGAAATCGAGGCCGCCATCGAGAAGAAGCTGCAGCTCGGGATCGACCCCTTCAAAGGTCAGAATTTCCCTTTTTCCTGCATTTCCTGGCATTTTCCTGCATTTCCACATTTCCCAAATTTTCCTGTTTTTTCCCGTTTTTCCTGGGTTTTTTTCCTTTTTTTTTGGTGTTTTTTCCCCACTTTTTCTCTATTTTTCCCCAATTTTTCCGGTTTTTTTTTCCTGTTTTTTTCTCTGTATTTTTCTCTGGTTTTTCTTTGTTTTTTCCTCACTTTTTCTCAATTTTTCCCCAATTTTCCGGGTTTTTTTTCCTGTTTTTTTTCTCTATATTTTTCTCTGCTTTTTCTCTGTTTTTTACCCATTTTTTCCCTGATTTCTCCCATTTTTCCCATGGTATCCCAGCAGAATCACCTTTCTCTGTTTTCTGTCATTTTCCCCCCATTTTCCCCATTTCCCCTCTATTTTTGCCCCATTTTCTCCCCATTTCTCTAATTTTTCCCCATTTTCCGCCATTTCCCCCCATTCTTTCCCCCAATTTTCCCCCATTTTTCCCCATTCCTCCCCATTTTCCCTATTTTTACCCAATTTCCCCCCATTTTTCCCCATTTCCCCCCATTTTCCCCGCATTCTTTCCCCCAATTTCCCCCCATTTTTCCCCATTTTTTCCCCATTTCCCCCCATTTTTCCCCGTTTTCCCCATTTTTTCCCCATTTTCCCCCGTTTTTTCCCATTTTTCCCCGTTTTTCCCCGTTTTTTCCCCGTTTTCCCCCATTTTTCCCCATTTCTGCCCCATTTCCTCCCCATTTTCTCCCCATTTTCCCCGTATTCTTTCCCCCAATTTCCCCCATTTTCCCCTTTTTTCCCCCATTTTTCCCCATTTTCCCCATTTTTCCCCGTTTTGCCCTTTCCCCAGTTTTGCCCCATTTCCCCCCCATTTTCCCCATTTCTGCCCCATTTCCTCCCCATTTTCCCTCATTTCCACCCCATTTTTCCCATTTTCCCCGCATTTTTCCCCCATTTCCCCCATTTTTCCCCATTTCCCCCCATTTTCTCCCCATTTTCCCCCATTTTCCCCCCATTTTTTCCCAATTTTCCCCCATTTTTTCCCCATTTTTCCCCATTTTTTCCCCCATTCTTTCCCCCATTTTTCCCCATTTTCCCCCATTTTCCCCATTTTCCCCCCATTTTTCCCCCATTTTTCCCCAATTCCCGTTTTCCTCCCTTTTTTCCCGTTTTTTTCCCATTTTTTCCCAATTTCCCCCCATTTTTCCCATTCCCCCCGTTTTTCCCCATTTTGCGGTTTCTGCCCCGTTTTCCAGCGGGCTCCCTGCGGAACCATCAGGAGGTCGATCTCAACGTGGTCAGGATTTGCTTCCAGGCCTCGTTCCGGGACCGCGCCGGGATCCCGCGCAGCCTCAGCCCGGTGCTGTCGCAGCCCATCTTCGACAAGAGTGAGCCCAAAAACCCCCGAATTCACCCCAAAAATATCCCTGAAATGTCCCAAAAATATCCTGAAAATGTCCCCAAAAATATCCCCAAAAACAGCCCCAAAAAATCCCAAAAATATCCCCAAAATTCCCCCTCAGCCCGGTGCTGTCCCAGCCCATCTTCGACAAGAGTGAGCCCCAAAACCCCCGAATTCACCCCAAAAATATCCCAAAAATATCCTGAAAATATCCCTGAGATAGCCCTAAAAAATCCCAAAAATATCCCCAAAAATATCCCTGAAATATCCCTGAGATAGCCCCAAAAACAGCCCCAAAAATTACCCAAAAATATCCCCAAAAAATCCCAAAAATATCCCCAAAATTCCCCCTCAGCCCGGTGCTGTCCCAGCCCATCTTCGACAAGAGTGAGCCCCAAAAACCCCCGAATTCACCCCAAAAATATCCCCAAAAATATCCCTGAAATATCCCTGAGATAGCCCCAAAAACTGCCCCAAAAATTACCCAAAAATATCCCCAAAAACTGCCCCAAAAAATCCCAAAAATATCCCAAAATCAGCCCCAAAATTCCCCCTCAGCCCGGTGCTGTCCCAGCCCATCTTCGACAAGAGTGAGCCCCAAAAACCACGAAAATTTCCCCAAAAATATCCCTGAAATGTCCCAAAAATATCCTGAAAATATCCCCAAAAACAGCCCCAAAAATGACCCCAAAAATTTCCCCAAAAAATCCCAAAAATATCCCCAAAATTCCCCCTCAGCCCGGTGCTGTCCCAGCCCATCTTCGACAAGAGTGAGCCCCAAAAACCCCCAAAATATCCCCAAAAATATCCCTGAAATGTCCCAAAAATATCCTGAAAATATCCCCAAAAACTGCCCCAAAAAATCCCAAAAATATCCCCAAAAATATCCCTAAAATTCCGCCTCAGCCCGGTGCTGTCCCAGCCCATCTTCGACAAGAGTGAGCCCCAAAATCCCCCGAATTCACCCCAAAAATATCCCAAAAAAATCCCTGAAATATGCCTGAGATAGCCCCAAAAATTACCCAGAAATATCCCCAAAAAACCCCAAAAATATTCCCAAAATTCCCCCTCAACCCGGAGCTGTCCCAGCCCATCTTCGACAAGAGTGAGCCCCAAAAACCCCCAAAATATCCCCAAAAATATCCCTGAAATATCCCAGAAATATCCCAAAAATATCCTGAAAATATCCCAGAGATATGCCCAAAAACAGCCCCAAAAAATCCCAAAAATATCCCAAAATTCCCCCTCAGCCCGGTGCTGTCCCAGCCCATCTTCGACAAGAGTGAGCCCCAAAACGCCCCAAAATCACCCCAAAAATATCCTGGAAATATCAAAAAAAAAAACCAAAATCCCACAAAAAATTCGAAAAATTTGCCCCCAAAAATTCCAAAAAATTCCCAAAAAAATCCCAAAAAATTCCAAATAATCCCCCCAAAATTCCCAAATAATTCCCAAATAATTCCCAAAAAATTTCCAAAAAATTCCCAAAAAATTCCCAAAAAATTCCAAAAAAATTCCCAAAAAATTCCCAAAAATTCCCAAAAAATTCCCCAAATTTCCCCCCCAACTCCCGCTCTCTGGGGGGTTCCCGGGCGGGTTCCTGAGCGGAGGTTCCGGAACGTTCCAGAGTCCACGAACACGTCGGAGCTGCGGATTTGCCGCATGAACAAAGAGAGCGGCCCCTGCACGGGCGGGGAGGAGCTGTACCTGCTCTGCGACAAGGTGCAGAAAGGTAACAACGGGCACAGCTGGCACAGCTGGGGTACACCTGGGCACAGCTGGGGTACACCTGGGCACACCTGAGATCATACCTGATACACCTGGCACAGCTGGGCGGGGAGGAGCTGTACCTGCTGTGCGACAAGGTGCAGAAAGGTAACGGGGCACAGCTGGCACAGCTGGCACAGCTGGGGGTACCTGAGATACACCTGAGATCATACCTGATACACCTGGGCACAGCCGGGCGGGAGGAGCTGTACCTGCTCTGCGACAAGGTGCAGAAAGGTAACAACGGGCACAGCTGGCACAGCTGGCACAGCTGGCACAGCTGGGTACCTGAGATACACCTGGGCACAGCTGGGATCATACCTGATACACCTGGGCACAGCTGGCACAGCTGGGGGCACCTGGGATACACCTGGGCACAGCCGGGCGGGGAGGAGCTGTACCTGCTCTGCGACAAGGTGCAGAAAGGTAATGGGGGCACCTGAGGGGGCACAGCTGGCACAGCTGGGCACACCTGGGATACACCTGGGCACAGCTGGGATCATACCTGGTACACCTGGGCACAGCTGGGCGGGGAGGAGCTGTACCTGCTGTGCGACAAGGTGCAGAAAGGTAACAATGGGCACAGCTGGCACAGCTGGCACAGCTGGGGGCACCTGGGATCATACCTGATACACCTGGGCACAGCCGGGCGGGGAGGAGCTGTACCTGCTGTGCGACAAGGTGCAGAAAGGTAATGGGGGCACAGCTGGCACAGCTGGCACAGCTGGGCACAGCTGGGCACAGCTGGGATACACCTGGGGGTACCTGGGATCATACCTGATACACCTGGGCACACCTGGGCACAGCTGGGCGGGGAGGAGCTGTACCTGCTGTGCGACAAAGTGCAGAAAGGTAATGGGCACAGCTGGCACAGCTGGCACAGCTGGGGGCACCTGGGATCATACCTGATACACCTGGGGGTACCTGAGATCATACCTGATACACCTGGGCACAGCTGGCACAGCTGGGATCATACCTGATACACCTGGCACAGCCAGGCGGGGAGGAGCTGTACCTGCTGTGCGACAAGGTGCAGAAAGGTAACAACGGGCACCACACCTGGGCACAGCTGGCACAGCTGGGTACCTGGGATCATACCTGATACACCTGGGCATAGCTGGCACAGCTGGGGTACACCTGGGCACAGCCGGGCGGGGAGGAGCTGTACCTGCTGTGTGACAAGGTGCAGAAAGGTAATGGGCACAGCTGGCACAGCTGGGGTACACCTGGGCACAGCTGGGATCATACCTGATACACCTGGGCACAGCCGGGCGGGGAGGAGCTGTACCTGCTGTGCGACAAGGTGCAGAAAGGTAATGGGGGCACCTGAGGGGGCACAGCTGGCACAGCTGGGGCACACCTGGGATCATACCTGATACACCTGGGCACAGCTGGCACAGCTGGGGGCACCTGAGATACACCTGGCACAGCCAGGCGGGGAGGAGCTGTACCTGCTCTGCGACAAGGTGCAGAAAGGTAACGGGGCACAGCTGGCACAGCTGGCACAGCTGGGGTACCTGAGATCATACCTGATACACCTGGTACAGCTGGCACAGCTGGGGTACACCTGGCACAGCCGGGCGGGGAGGAGCTGTACCTGCTGTGCGACAAGGTGCAGAAAGGTAACAACGGGCACAGCTGGCACAGCTGGCACCACACCTGGGCACACCTGGAGCATCTTCCCATTCCCAACCCATATCCCAATCCCATACCCCATTCCTGATCCCAAATTCCCAATTCCCATGGAATCCCCGCTGTTTTGCAGAGGACATCGCGGTGATTTTCCGCAAGGAGCCCTGGGAGGCCCAGGCCAATATAGCCCATACTCATTCCCGATCCCAAATCCCAACTCCCACATTCCCAATTCCCAAATTCCCGCATTCCCGTGGCATCCCCGCTGTTTTGCAGAGGACATCGCGGTGATTTTCCGCAAGGAGCCCTGGGAGGCGCGGGCCGATTTCTCGCAGGCCGACGTTCACCGGCAGGTGGCGATCGTGCTGCGCACGCCGCCCTACGCGCACCTGGAGCTGCGCGAGCCCGTGCAGGTGGAGGTGTTCCTGCAGCGCCTGACGGACAGCGTGCGGAGCGAGGGCTTCCGGTTCACCTACCTGCCCCGGGACACCGGTACCCACCGGGGATAGCACCGGGAACACCTGGGGATAGCGGGGATGGGGTACGGGTACAGGCACAGGTACAGGTACAGGTACAGGCACAGGTACAGGCACAGGTACAGGTACAGGTACAGGTACAGGCACAGGTACAGGTACAGGTACAGGTACAGGTACAGGTACAGGTACAGGTACAGGTACAGGCACAGGTACAGGTACAGGTACAGGTACAGGTACAGGCACAGGCACAGGTACAGGCACAGGTACAGGTACAGGCACAGGTACAGGTACAGGTACAGGTACAGGCACAGGTACAGGTACAGGCACAGGCACAGGTACAGGTACAGGTACAGGTACAGGCACAGGTACAGGCACAGGTACAGGTACAGGTACAGGCACAGGCACAGGCACAGGCACAGGCACAGGCACAGGCACAGGTACAGGTACAGGTACAGGTACAGGTACAGGCACAGGTACAGGTACAGGTACAGGCACAGGTACAGGTACAGGTACAGGCACAGGCACAGGTACAGGCACAGGCACAGGTACAGGTACAGGCACAGGTACAGGCACAGGCACAGGCACAGGTACAGGTACAGGTACAGGTACAGGTACAGGCACAGGCACAGGTACAGGTACAGGTACAGGTACAGCACAACAGGTACAGGTACGGTACAGGCACAGGTACAGGTACAGGCACAGGCACAGGTACAGGTACAGGCACAGGTACAGGTACAGGTACAGGTACGGTACAGGTACAGGCACAGGTACAGGTACAGACACAGGTACAGGTACGGGTACAGGCACAGGTACAGGTACAGGCACAGGCACTGGTACAGGTACAGACACAGGTCACAGGTACGGTACGGTACAGGTACGAAGGTACAGGTACAGGTACAGGCACAGGCACAGGTACAGGTACAGGTACAGGACATAGGTACAGACACAGTACAGTTACAGGCACAGACACAGGTACAGGTACAGGCACAGGTACAGGCACAGGTACAGGTACAGGTACAGGTACAGGTACAGGCACAGGCACAGGCACAGGCACAGATACAGGCACAGGCACAGGTACAGGCACAGGCACAGGCACAGGTACAGGTACAGGCACAGGCACAGGCACAGGTACAGGTACAGGCACAGGTACAGGTACGGTACAGGTACGGTACAGGTACAGGCCCAGTACAGGCACAGGTACAGGTACAGGCACAGGTACAGGCACAGGTACAGGTACAGGCACAGGCACAGGCACAGGCACAGGTACAGGCACAGGTACAGGAACACCTGGGGATAACGGGAACACCTGGAATGGGCCCTGGGAACAACCAGGGATAATGGGAAGAACCACCGCCAATACCGGGAATGGCGGGACCAGTTGTCCATCCCAGTGTTCCCCGTAAATCCCAGCATCCCAGTAAATTCCTGGTGTTTCCCAATGTAATTCCCAGTGTAACTCCCAGTAATTCCTGGTGCAATTCCTGGTGTAATTCCCGGTGTAACTCCCAGTAATTCCCAGAGTAACTCCCACTATTTCCCAGTGGAATTCCCGGTATTTCAGGGTGTAATTCCTGATGTAATTCCCAGTGCAATTCCCGGTATTTCCTGGGTGTAACTCCCTGTAATTCCTGTTATAATTCCCAGTGTAACTCCCAGTGTAATTCCCGGTAATTCATGGTGTAATCCCTGTAATTCCTGTTATAATTCCCTGTGTAATTCCCAGTAATTCCTGGTAATTCGGTTGTAATTCCCGGTTTAATTCAGGTTAATTCCTGGTGTAATCCTGTATTTCCATTGTAATTCCCGGTGTAATTCCTGGTGTAATTTCATGGTGTAATCCCGGTATTAGTTCCCGGTATTTCCATTGTAATTCCGGTATTTCAGATGTAATTCCTGTAATTCAGGGTAATTCCCGTTGTGAATTCCTGGTATTTCCATTGTAATTCCCGGTAATTTCAGTGTAATTCCTAGTAATTCGGGTGTAACTCCCTGTAATTCCTGTTATAATTCCCGGTGTAATTTCCCATGTAATTCCGGTAATTCAGGTTGTAATTCCGGTAATTCAGGGTGTAATTCCTGTTGTAATTCCCGGTATTTCCCTTTCAATTGTAATTCCCGGTGTAATTCCTGGTGTAATTCCGGTGTAATTCAGGTTATTTCCCAGTTGTGTAGTTGTTTCCTGGTATTTCCCATTGTAATTCCCGGTATTTCAGGGTGTAATTCCCGGTTTAATTTAGGGTGTAATTCCCGGTGTAGTTCCGGTATTTCCCAGTGTAATTCCCGGTAATTCAGGGTGTAATTCCCGGTATTTCAGGGTGTAATTCCCGGTAATTCAGGGTGTAATTCCCGGTGTAGTTCCCGGTATTTCCCATTGTAATTCCCGGTGTAATTCCCGGTGTTTCAGGGTGTAATTCCCGGTGTAGTTCCCGGTATTTCCCATTGTAATTCCCGGTGTAATTCAGGGTGTAATTCCCGGTAAATTCCCGGTGTAATTCCCGGTGTTGTTCCCCCAGACGCGTACCGGGTGCAGGTGAAGCGCAAGCGGGGAATGCCCGACCTGCTGGAGGAGCTCTCGGGGACAGGTGGGACTGGGACAGACTGGGATAAACTGGGATAAACTGGGAGGGACTGGGAGGGAACTGGGAGGGACTGGGAGGGACTGGGAGGGAACTGGGAGGGACTGGGATGAACTGGGATGGACTGGGAGGCACTGGGAGCAACTGGGATAAACTGGGATGGACTAGGAGGGAATTTGAAATGACTGGGAGAGGATTGCGGGAAACTGGGATAAACTGGGAAGGAACTGGGATAAACTGGGAAGGAACTGGGAGGGACTGGGACAAACTGGGATAAACCGGGATAAACTGGGAGGGACTGGGAGGGAACTGGGGGGAACTGGGATGAACTGGGAGGGACTGGGATAAGATGGACTGGGAGGGAATTGGAAATGACTGGGAGAGGATTGCGGAAACTGGGATAAACTGGGATAAACTGGGAGGGACTGGGAGGGACTGGGACAAACTGGGATAAACTGGGATAAACTGGGAGGGACTGGGAGGGAACTGGGGGGACTGGGATAAACCGGGATAAACTGGGAGGGACTGGGACAAACTGGGATAAACCGGGATAAACTGGGAGGGACTGGGATAAACTGGGAGGGACTGGGAGGGAACTGGGGGGGAACTGGGATGAACTGGGAGGGACTGGGATAAACTGGGATGGACTAGGAGGGAATTGGAAATGACTGGGAGAGGATTGTGGGAAACTGGGATAAACTGGGAAGGAACTGGGAGGGACTGAGAAGGGATTTGGGGGAGATTTGGGATGAATTTCGGAGGATTTGGAGAGAATTTGGGGGAATTTTGGGGGGAATTTTGGGAAGTTTGGGGACAATCAGGGGGAAATTTTGGGAAACTGGGGGAACGTGGGGGAACTTGGGATAAATTTGGGGGAATTTTGGGGGATTTCAGGGAATTTCAGGGAGGAATTTTGGGGGAATTTGGGATAAATTTGGGGGAATATGAGAGAATTTCGGGGAGGAATTTTGGGGGAATTCGTGATAAATTTGGGGGGATTTGGGGGAATTTTGGGGGAATTTTGGGGCATTTTGGGGAATTGACCCCTCGGTCCCCCCAGACCCGTTCGGGATCGAGGCCAAGCGCAGGAAGAAGCCCCCGGGGTACCTGGAGCACTTCATCCCCCTGGGCCCCACAGGTGCCACCCCCGACCCCCAAAACCCCAAATTCCCCATCCCAAAACCCCAAATTCCCCATCCCAAAATCCCAAATTCCCCATCCCAAAATCCCAAATTTACCCTCTGAAAAAAACCCCAATTTATCTCCTAAAAATCCAATTTATTCCCCAAAAAAATCCCATTTCCCCCTCAAATCCCAATCCCCCCCCCCCCAAATTCCCATTTTCCCCTATAAACTCCCATTTCCCCCTATAAAATCCCGGATTTTCCCTATAAAATCCCCATTTTCCCTGTAAAACCCCCATTTCCCATTATAAAATCCCCATTTTCCCTATAAAGCCCCCATTTCCCCCCCATAAACCCCTAATTTCCCCTATAAACTCCCATTTTCCCTATAAAATCCCCATTTCCCCCCCCAAACCCCCATTTCCCCCCAAAATCCCCATTTCCCCCTATAAAATCCTATCTTACCCCCCAATCCCCCCTTTCCCCTATAAAATACCCATTTTCCCCCCCATAAAACCCTAATTTTCCCCTATAAATTCCCATTTTCCCCTATAAACTCCCATTTTACCCCCCAAAATTCCCAATTTACCCCCCAAAATCCCCGATTTTCCCCTATAAAATCCCCATTTTCCCCTATAAAATCCCATTTTCCCCTATAAAATCCCCATTTTCCCCCCCATAAAACCCTAATTTTCCCCTATAAAATCCCCATTTTCCCCCCATAAAACCCCCATTTTACCCCCCAAACCCCCATTTCCCCTTATAAAATCCCCATTTTCCCCCGAAAATCCTGGATTTCCCCCTATAAAATCCCCATTTTAGCCCCGAAAATCCCCATTTTTCCCTGTAAAACCCCCATTTCCCCCTATAAAATCCCCCTTTCCCCCTATAAAATCCTATTTGACCCCCCAAAATCCCCATTTGACCCCCAAAATCCCGGATTTTCTCCATTTGACCTCCCCCAAACCCCCATTTTCCCCTATAAAATCCCCATTTTACCCCCCAAAATCCCGGGTTTTCCCTATAAAACCCCCATTTCCCCCTATAAAATCCCCATTTTTCCCTATAGAACCCCCATTTTCCCCCCCAAACCCCCATTTCCCCCTATAAAATCCCCATTTCCCCCCCCAAACTCCCATTTTCCCTATAAAATCCCCATTTTCCCCCCATAAATTCCCATTTCCCCGCAGGCGGCGCCTTCCCGGAGCCGCTGCCGCCGCCGGAGCCGCTCCCGTTCCCGTTCCCGCCGCTGGCTCCGCCCGCGCTGGGCGCGCTCGGGGAATTCGCGGAGTTCCCGGAGCTGGCGGAGCTCGCGCTGCTCCCGGGGCCGCCGGAGCCGCTGGCGGAGCCCCCGGGGCTGGGCGGGGACCCCGCGCCCATTTCCAGCCTGCTGGGCACGCACCTGTTCCCGGGGGAGGGCTGAGAGGGAAGCCCGAAATACCCCCGGAATTCCCTCAAAAATTCCCCAAAATCCGCTCGGAATTCTCCCAAAAATTCCCCAAAATCCGCTCGAAATTCTCCCAAAAATTCCCCAAAATCCGCTCGGAATTCTCCCAAAAATTCCCGAAAATCCGCTCGAAATTCTCCCAAAAATTCCCAAAAATCCCCTCGGAATTCCCTCAAAAATTCCCTAAAATCCCCCCAAAAATACCCAAAAATCCGCTCGAAATTCTCCCAAAAACTCCCTAAAATCCGCTCGAAATTCCCTCAAAAATTCCCTAAAATCCCCTTGGAAATTCTCCCAAAAATACCCCAAAATCCCCCCAAACCCCCCCAAAAATACCCCAAAATCCCCTCAAAAACTCCCCAAAATCCCCTCGGAATTCCCTCAAAAACTCCCAAAAATCCGCTCGGAATTCTCCCAAAAATTCCCTAAAATCCCCCCGGAATTCCCTCAAAAACTCCCCAAAATCCGCTCGAAATTCTCCCAAAAATTCCCTAAAATCCCCTTGGAAATTCTCCCAAAAATTCCCTCAAAATCCCCTCGAAATCCTCCCAAAAATCCCCTCGAAATTCCCTCAAAAACTCCCCAAA
>NW_026992331.1:0-132196 GCF_028769735.1 Zonotrichia leucophrys gambelii | reverse complement strand
GTTCCCAGAGTGGATTTGAGGGGATTTTGGGGGCGATTTGGGGTCATGGAGGATTTTGGGGGATTTTGGGGTTTCCTGGAGGGGATTTGGGGGGTTCAGGAGGGAATGTGGGAGGGCATGGGGGTAATTTTGGGGGGATTTGGGGTCATGGGAGATTTTTGGGGTTCCCGGGGTGGATTTTGGGGTTCACCCCCCCCCCCCCGTGCCCCCCCAGATCCGTAACCTGGGCCCGGAGCTGAGGGAGGGAGACGTGATCCTGAGCAACCACCCGATGGCGGGGGGCAGCCACCTGCCCGACCTGACCGTCATCACACCTGTGAGTGACACACCTGGGGGTGACACACCTGTGTGTGACACACCTGTGTGTGACACACCTGGGCTGGGATCCTGAGCAACCACCCGATGGCGGGGGGCAGCCACCTGCCCGACCTGACTGTCATCACACCTGTGAGTGACACCTGGGACTGACACCTGTGTGTGACACACCTGTGAGTGACACCTGGGGACACACCTGGGGACAGGGACACACCTGGGACACACCTGGGCTGGGATCCTGAGCAACCACCCGATGGCGAGGGGCAGCCACCTGCCCGACCTGACCGTCATCACACCTGTGAGTGACACCTGTGTGTGACACACCTGTGACACACCTGGCACACACCTGTGACACGTGTGTGACACACCTGGGACACACCTGTGAGTGACACCTGGGGACAGGGACACACCTGGGACACACCTGTGAGTGAGTGACACACCTGGGGACACACCTGGGGACACACCTGTGTGTGACACACCTGGGACACACCTGGGACACACTTGTGTGTGACACACCTGTGAGTGACACCTGGGGACACACCTGTGAGTGACACACCTGGGACACACCTGGGGACAGGGACACACCTGGGACACACCTGTGTGTGACACACCTGGGCTGGGATCCTGAGCAACCACCCGATGCGGGGGGCAGCCACCTGCCCGACCTGACCGTCATCACACCTGTGAGTTACTGACACACCTGGGGACAGGGACACACCTGTGTGTGACACACCTGGGACACACCTGTGTGTGACACACCTGTGTGTGACACACCTGTGTGTGACACACCTGTGTGTGACACACCTGGGACACACCTGGGACACACCTGGGACAGGGACACACCTGGGACACACCTGGGGACACACCTGGGGATGGGGACATCATGAGTGACACACCTGGGAACAGGGACACACCTGGGGGTGACACACCTGGGGACACACCTGGGACACACCTGGGGACAGTGACACACCTGTGAGTGACACACCTGTGTGTGACACACCTGGGGACAGGGACACACCTGTGAGTGACACACCTGTGACACACCTGTGAGTGACACACCTGGGACACACCTGGGGACAGGGACACACCTGGGGGTGACACACCTGGGACACACCTGTGAGTGACACACCTGGGGACACACCTGGGACAGACGGGACACCCCCAGGTGTCCTGGCTGGGTGTCCCCAGGGTTTTCAGCTCTCCCGTGTCACCTGTCCTCAGGTGTTCTCACCAGGCCAGCCCCGCCCCGTGTCACCTGTCCCAGCTGTCCAACCCAGTGTCCCGTCTGACCCCAGTGTCACCTGTCCCAGGTGTCCAACCCAGTGTCACCTGTCTAACCCCAGTGTCACCTGTCCCAGGTGTCCACCCCAGTGTCCCCTCTGACCCCAGTGTCACCTGTCCCAGGTGTCCAACCCAGTGTCACCTGTCTAACCCCAGTGTCACCTGTCCCATGTCCCTAACCCCAGTGTCACCTCTGTATCCCCAGTGTCACCTGTCCCATGTCCCTGACCCCAGTGTCACCTGTGTAACCCCCCAATGTCACCTGTCCGTGTCCCTGACCCCAGTGTCACCTGTGTATCCTCATGTCACCTGTCCCATGTCCCTAACCCCAGTGTCACCTGTGTAACTCCAGTGTCACCTGTGTAATCCCTCATTGTCACCTGTCCCATGTCCATAACCCCACCCTTACCTGTCCCAGGTGTTCTGGCCAGGTGAGCCCCGCCCCGTGTTCTTCGTGGCCAGCCGCGGGCACCACACCTGACCCAGTGTCACCTGTCCCATGTCCCTGACCCCAATGTCACCTGTGTATCCCCATGTCACCTGTCCTGTGTCCCTGACCCCAGTGTCACCTGTGTAACCCCCCAATGTCACCTGTCCCGTGTCCCTAACCCAGTGTCACCTGTGTATCCTCATGTCACCTGTCCCATGTCCCTAACCCCAGTGTCACCTGTGTAACCCCAGTGTCACCTGTGTATCCCCAGTGTCACCTGTCCCATGTCCCTAACCCCAGTGTCACCTGTGTATCCCCAGTGTCACCTGTGTAACCCCAGTGTCACCTGTCCCATGTCCCTAACCCCAGTGTCACCTGTGTAACCCCAGTGTCACCTCTGTATCCCCAGTGTCACCTGTGTATCCCCATGTCACCTGTCCCATGTCCCTGACCCCTCAATGTCACTGTTACCTGTCCCAGGTGTTCTGGCCAGGTGTTTCCCACCCCGTGTTCTTCGTGGCCAGCTGTGGTCACCACACCTGACCCACTGTCACCTGTCCCTCCTCAATGTTACCGTTACCTGTCCCAGGTGTCCCTGTCCCATGTCCCTGACCCCAGTGTCACCTGTGTATCCCCAGTGTCACCTGTGTAACCCCAGTGTCACCTGTGTATCCCCATGTCACCTGTCCCATGTCCCTGACCCCAGTGTCACCTTGTAACCCCAGTGTCACCTGTCCCGTGTCCCTAACCCCAGTGTCACCTGTGTAACCTCCCAGGTGTCACCTGTCCCATGTCCCTAACCCCAGTGTCACCCTTACCTGTCCCAGGTGTTCTGGCCAGGTGAGCCCCGCCCCGTGTTCTTCGTGGCCAGCCGCGGTCACCACACCTGACCCAATGTCACCTCTCCCATGTCCCTGACCCCAATGTCACCTGTCCCATGTCCCTGACCCCAGTGTCACCTGTCCCGTGTCCCTGACCCCAGTGTCACCCTTACCTGTGGCAGGTGTTCTGGCCAGGCGAGCCCCGCCCGTGTTCTTCATGGCCAGCCGCGGTCACCACACCTGACCCAGTGTCACCTGTCCCGTGTCCCTAACCCCAGTGTCACCTGTGTAACCTCATTGTCACCTGTCCCATGTCCATAACCCCACCCTTTACCTGTGGCAGGTGTTCTGGCCAGGTGAGCCCCGCCCCGTGTTCTTCGTGGCCAGCCGCGGTCACCACACCTGACCCAGTGTCACCTGTCCCGTGCCCCTAACCCCAGTGTCACCTGTCCCAGGTGTCTGACCCCTCAATGTCACTGTTACCTGTCGCAGGTGTTCTGGCCAGGTGTTCCCCACCCCGTGTTCTTCGTGGCCAGCCGTGGTCACCACGCCGACGTGGGCGGCTCCAGCCCGGGGTCGATGCCGCCGCACTCGCAGAGCCTGGCCCAGGAGGGCGCCGCCTTCGTGTCCTTCAAACTGGTGACCAACGGCGAGTTCCAGGAGCAAGGTGGGACACTGGGGACATTGGGGACATTGGGGACATTGGGGACATTGGGGACAGTGTTGGGGACATTGGGGACAGTGGGGGGACAATGGTCCTTCAAACTGGTGACCAACGGCGAGTTCCAGGAGCAAGGTGGGACACTGGGGACAGTGGGGACAGTGGGGACATTGGGGACAGTGGGGACACTGGGGACATTGGGGGCATTGGGGACATTGGGGACATTGGGGACATTGGGGACAGTGGGGACATTGGGGACATTGGGGACACTGGGGGCATCCCTGGGTATAAAGGTGTTCCTGTCCTTCAAACTGGTGACCACCGGCGAGTTCCAGGAGCAAGGTGGGACATTGGGGACAGTGGGGACATTGGGGACATTGGGGGCAGTGGGGACAGTGGGGGGACAAAGGTCCTTCAAACTGGTGACCAACGGCGAGTTCCAGGAGCAAGGTGGGACACTGGGGACATTGGGGACAGTGGGGACATTGGGGACATTGGGGGGACATTGGGGACATTGGGGACACTGGGGACACTGGGGACATTGGGGACACTGGGGACATTGGGGACATCCCTGGGTA
This sequence comes from Zonotrichia leucophrys gambelii, assembly GCF_028769735.1. Classification (NCBI taxonomy): domain Eukaryota; kingdom Metazoa; phylum Chordata; class Aves; order Passeriformes; family Passerellidae; genus Zonotrichia; species Zonotrichia leucophrys. The sequence goes on along the minus strand of NW_026992331.1, from coordinate 128,110 downwards.
TAAAGGTGTTCCTGTCCTTCAAACTGGTGACCAACGGCGAGTTCCAGGAGCAAGGTGGGACATTGGGGACATTGGGGACACTGGGGACATTGGGGACATTGGGGACAGTGGGCACAGTGCGGGGACAATGGTCCTTCAAACTGGTGACCAACGGCGAGTTCCAGGAGCAAGGTGGGACACTGGGGACATTGAGGACAGTGGGGACATTGGGGGCATTGGGGGCATTGGGGACAGTGGGGACATTGGGGACATTGGGGACATCGGGGACATCAGGGGACTGGGGACAAAGCTGTTCCTGACCTTCAAACTGGTCACCAACGGCGAGTTCCAGGAGCAAGGTGGGACATTGGGGACATTGGGGACATTGGGGACAGTGGGGACATTGGGGACATTGGGGACATTGGGGACATTGGGGACATTGGGGACACTGCAGGGACAAAGGCATTCCTGTCCTTCAAACTGGTGACAGCAGGGGAGTTCCAGGAGGAAGGTGGGACATGGGGACATCCAAGGGATTGGGGACATCCCCAGAGATTGGGGACATCTGGGACATTGGGGACATTGAGGGGCATTGGGGGGATTTGGAACATTGGGGACACTGGGGACACTGGGGACATTGGGGACATCGGGGGACATTGGGGGGGGGGCCTGGGAGGGGTCTCAGAGTGTCCCCCCTCATTGTCACTGTCCCTGGGGTGTGTCCCTGTCCCTGTCCTCCCTCACTGTCACTGTCTCTGTCCCTGTCACTGTCCCCAGCTGTGACCGAGGCACCGCTGGCCCTCGGCTCCATCCCCACGGGGTGTCACTGTCCCTGTCCCCATGGGGTGTCATTGTCACTGTCATTGTCATTGTCCCCTCTGTGTCACCAGCTGTCACCGAGGCCCTGCTGGTCCCTGGGGGGTGTCATTGTCCCCAGTGGGTGTCATTGTCCCTGTCATTGTCCCCAGCTGTCACCGAGGCCCTGCTGGCCCCTGTCACTGTCCCCTGTCATTGTCACTGTCATTGTCATTGTCACTGTCATTGTCACTGTCCCCAGCTGTCACCGAGGCGCTGCTGGCCCCCCGCTCCGTCCCTATGGGGTGTCATTGTCATTGTCATTGTCATTGTCATTGTCATTGTCATTGTCATTGTCATTGTCATTGTCATTGTCCCCAGCTGTCACCGAGGCCCTGCTGGCCCCTGTCACTGTCCCCTCATTGTCCCCAGCTGTCACCGAGGCCCTGCTGGCCCCTGTCACTGTCCCCTGTCACTGTCATTGTCCCCTGTGTGTCCCCAGCTGTGACCGAGACCCTGCTGTCCCCTGTCACTGTCATTATCACTGTCCCTGTCACTGTCCCCAGCTGTCACCAAGGCCCTGCTGGCCCCCTGGGCCGTCCCTATGGGGTGTCACTGTCACTGTCATTGTCACTGTCACTGTCACTGTCATTGTCATTGTCCCCTCATTGTCCCCAGCTGTCACCGAGGCCCTGCTGGCCCCTGTCACTGTCATTGTCATTGTCCCTGTCCCCAGCTGTCACCGAGGCCCTGCTGGCCCCTGTCACTGTCATTGTCCCCTGTGTGTCCCCAGCTGTCACCGAGGCCCTGCTGGCCCCTGGGGCTGTCCCTATGGGATGCCATTGTCATTGTCATTGTCATTGTCCCCAGCTGTCACCGAGGCCCTGCTGTCCCCCGTCACTGTCCCCTGTCATTGTCACTGTCCCCTCATTGTCCCCAGCTGTCACCGAGGCCCTGCTGGCCCCCGGCTCCGTCCCTATGGGGTGTCATTGTCATTGTCACTGTCATTGTCCTTGTCATTGTCCCCAGTGGGTGTCACTGTCCCTGTCATTGTCCCCAGCTGTCACCGAGGCCCTGCTGTCCCCTGTCACTGTCCCCTGTCACTGTCATTGTCACTGTCCCCTCATTGTCCCCAGCTGTCACTGAGGCCCTGCTCGCCCCCGGGGCCATCCCTATGGGGTGTCACTGTCATTGTCATTGTCAGTGTCATTGTCATTGTCCCCAGCTGTGACCGAGGCCCTGCTGTCCCCTGTCACTGTCCCCTGTCATTGTCCCCTCATTGTCCCCAGCTGTGACCGAGGCCCTGCTCGCCCCCCCGCTCCGTCCCTATGGGGTGTCACTGTCACTGTCATTGTCAGTGTCATTATCATTGTCCCCAGCTGTCACCGAGGCCCTGCTGGCCCCCGGCTCTGTCCCTATGGGGTGTCACTGTCATTGTCATTGTCACTGTCATTGTCCCGTCATTGTCCCCAGTTGTCACCAAGGCCCTGCTGGCCCCCAGCTCTGTCCCTATGGGGTGTCACTGTCCCCTGTCATTGTCATTGTCCCCTCATTGTCCCTGTGTGTCCCCAGCTGTGACTGAGGTGCTGCTGGCCCCTGTCACTGTCCCCTGTCACTGTCATTGTCCCCTGTGTGTCCCCAGCTGTCACCGAGGCCCTGCTGGCCCCCAGCTCTGTCCCTATGGGGTGTCACTGTCATTGTCATTGTCATTGTCATTGTCACTGTCATTGTCATTGTCCCCAGCTGTCACCGAGGCGCTGCTGTCCCCTGTCACTGTCATTGTCATTGTCCCCTCATTGTCCCCAGCTGTCACCGAGGCCCTGCTGGCCCCCAGCTCTGTCCCTATGGGGTGTCACTGTCATTGTCATTGTCATTGTCATTGTCACTGTCATTGTCACTGTCCCCAGCTGTCACCGAGGCGCTGCTGTCCCCCGTCACTGTCCCTGTCATTGTCATTGTCCCCAGCTGTCACCGAGGCCCTGCTGGCCCCCGGGGCCGTCCCTATGGGGTGTCACTGTCATTGTCATTGTCACTGTCATTGTCATTTTCCCCTCATTGTCCCCAGCTGTCACCGAGGCCCTGCTGGCCCCTGTCACTGTCCCCTCATTGTCCCCAGCTGTCACCGAGGCCCTGCTGGCCCCCGGCTCCGTCCCCGGCTGCTCGGGGACGCGGAACCTGCGGGACAACCTGGCCGACCTGCGGGCACAGGTGGCGGCGAACCAGAAAGGGATCGGGCTGGTGCGGGAGCTCATCGGGCAGCACGGGCTGAGCGTGGTGCAGGCCTACATGGGACACGTGCAGGTGAGACCCCAAAAACCGCTAAAATCACCCCAAAAACATCAAAAACATCAAAATCCCCAAAACCCCAAATCTGCCCCAAAAACCCCAATCCCTGTGCCTGGAGCTCATCGGGCAGCACAGGCTGACCGTGGTGCAGGCCTACATGGGACACGTGCAGGTGAGACCCCAAAAAACGCTAAAATCACCCCAAAAACATCGAAAACATCAAAATCCCCAAATCCGCCCAAAAACCCCAATCCCTGTGCCCGAGGCTGATCAGACATCACAGGCTGCAGGCAGTGCAGGTGTGAATGTGGTATGTGCAGGTGAGACCCCAAAAATACCCTAAAATCACCCCAAAAACATCAAAAACATCAAAACCCCCAAATCCACCCAAAATCCCCAAATTTGCCCCAAAACCACCCAATCCCTGTGCCCAGAGCTCATTGGGCAGCACGGGCTGAGCGTGGTGCAGGCCTACATGGGACACGTGCAGGTGAGACCCCAAAAACCGCTAAAATCACCCCAAAAACATCGAAAACATCAAAATCCCCAAATCCACCCAAAATCCCCAATCCCTGTGCCCAAGGCTCATCGGGCAGCACAGGCTGCTGGTGGTGCAGGCCTACATGGGACACGTGCAGGTGAGACCCCAAAAAACGCTAAAATCACCCCAAAAACATCGAAATCCCCAAATCCACCCAAAACCCCAATTTCGCACCAAAACCCCCAATCCCTGTGCCCGAGGCTGATCAGACATCACGGGCTGCAGGCAGTGCAGGTGTGAATGTGATATGTGCAGGTGAGACCCCAAAAACACCCTAAATACCCTAAAATCACCCCAAAAATATCAAACCCCATAAAAATCCCAAAATCCCCAAATCTGCCCCAAAACCCCCAATCCCTGTGCCGGGAGCTCATCGGGCAGCACGGGCTGAGCGTGGTGCAGGCCTACATGGGACACGTGCAGGTGAGACCCCAAAAAACGCTAAAATCACCCCAAAAACATCAAAAACATCAAAAACATCAAAATCCCCAAATCCGCCCCAAAAACCCCAATCCCTGTGCCCGGAGCTCATTGGGCAGCACGGGCTGCAGGTGGTGCAGGCCTACATGGGACACGTGCAGGTGAGACCCCAAAAACCGCTAAAATCACCCCAAAAACATCAAAAACATCAAAATCCCCAAATCCGCTCAAAAACCCCAATTTCACACCAAAACCCCCAATCCCTGTGCCTGGAGCTCATCGGGCAGCACGGGCTGGCCGTGGTGCAGGCCTACATGGGACACGTGCAGGTGAGACCCCAAAAAACCCTAAAATCACCCCAAAAACATCGAAAACATCAAAATCCCCAAATCCCCAAATCCGCCCAAAAACCCCCATCCCTGTGCCCGGAGCTCATCGGGCAGCACGGGCTGCAGGTGGTGCAGGTGTGAATGGGACACGTGCAGGTGAGACCCCAAAAACACCCCAAAATCACCCCAAATTCACCCTAAAAACCCCAAATACACCCTAAAATCCCCAGAAACCCCAAATTCACCCCCAAAAAAAACCCCAAACACATCAATGGCGCCCCAAAACCACCAAAAACCTCAACTACAACTGAGAGACCCCAAAACTGTTCCAGGAACCCCAAAATCCCGGTGTGACCCCCGTGTGACCCCTGACCCCTGTGTGACCCCGTGACCCCCGTGTGACCCCAGGCCAACGCGGAGGTGGCGGTCAGGGACACGCTGCGGGCGGTGGCTCTTTGGGGGCACTGTGTGACCCCTGACCCCTGCGTGACCCCTGTGTGACCCCTGTGTGACCCCTGTGTGACCCCTGTGTGACCCCAGGCCAATGCGGAGGTGGCGGTCAGGGACACGCTGCGGGCGGTGGCTCTTTGGGGACACTGTGTGACCCCATGACCCCTGTGTGACCCTGTGACCCCTGTGTGACCCCTGTGTGACCCCTGTGTGACCCCCGTGTGACCCCAGGCCAATGCGGAGGTGGCGGTCAGGGACACGCTGCGGGCGGTGGCCGCGCGCTGGGGGACGTCACTGTCGGCCGAGGACACGATGGACGATGGCACCCCCGTGCGGCTCCGGGTGACACTGGAGCCCAAAGAGGTCTGGGGACACCATGGGGACACCTTGGGGACATGGACATGGGGACATCATGGGGACAACCTGGGGACATGGGGACACAGGGACATGGACATGGGGACACTCTGGGGATGTCACTGTTGGCCAAGGACACGATGGACGATGGCGCCCCCGTGTGGCTCAGGGTGACACTGCAGCCCAAAGAGGTCTGGGGACACCTTGGGGACATCATGGGGACACCCTGGGGACATGATGACACAGGGACATGGACATAGGGACACCCCGGGGACGTCACTGTCGGCCAAGGACACGATGGACGATGGCGCCCCCATCTGGCTCAGGGTGACACTGGAGCCCAGAGAGGTCTGGGGACATCATGGGGACACCATGGGGACATGGGGACACAGGGACATGGACATGGGGACACCCTGGGGACGTCACTGTTGGCCAAGGACACGATGGACGATGGCGCCCCCGTGTGGCTCAGGGTGACACTGCAGCCCAAAGAGGTCTGGGGACACCTTGGGGACATCATGGGGACATCATGGGGACAACCTGGGGACATGGGGACACAGGGACATGGACATGGGGACAGCCCTGGGGACATGGGGGCAGCCCTGGGGACATGGGGACACAGGGACATAGACATGGGGACAACCTGGGGACAGCCCTGGGGACATGGGGACACAGGGACATGGACATGGGGACACTCTGGGGACATGGGGACACTCTGGGGACGTCACTGTCGGCCGAGGACACGATGGACAATGGCGCCCCCGTGTGGCTCAGGGTGACACTGGAACCATGAGAGGTGGGGACACCTTGGGGACATCATGGGGACATCATGGGGACATCATGGGGACAACCTGGGGACAGCCTGGAGACATGGGGACACAGGGACGTGGACATGGGGACAGCCCTGGGACATGGGGGCAGCCCTGGGGACATGGGGACACAGGGACATAGACATGGGGACAACCTGGGGACAGCCCTGGGGACATGGGGACACAGGGACATGGACATGGGGACAGCTCATGGGGACAACCTGGGGACATGGGGACACCCTGGGGACGTCGCTGTCGGCCAAGGACACGATGGACGATGGCGCCCCCGTGCGGCTCCGGGTGACACTGGAGCCCAAAGAGGTCTGGGGACATGGGGACAGCCCTGGGGACATCATGGGGACACTCTGGGGACATGGGGACACAGGGACATGGACATGGGGACAGCCCTGGGGACGTCACTGTCAGCCGAGGACACGATGGACGATGGCGCCCCCGTGTGGCTCAGGGTGACACTGGAGCCCAGAGAGGTCTGGGGACATCATGGGGACACCATGGGGACATCATGGGGACATCATGGGGACAACCTGGGGACATGAGGACACAGGGACATGGACATGGGGACACCCTGGGGACGTCACTGTTAGCCGAGGACACGAGGGACGATGGCACCCCCGTGTGGCTCAGGGTGACACTGGAACCATGAGAGCTCTGGGGACATGGGGACAGCTCTGGGGACACCTTGGGGACATCATGGGAACAGGGACATGGGGACACAGGGACATGGACATGGGGACACCCTGGGGACGTCGCTGTGGGCCGAGGACACGATGGACAATGGCGCCCCCGTGCGGCTCAGGGTGACACTGGAGCCCAGAGAGGTCTGGGGACATGGGGACACTTTGGGGACACCTTGAGGACATCATGGGGACAGCACAGTGACAGCTGTGGGAACATGGGGACACTCTGGGGACATGGGGACACAGGGACATAGACATGGGGACAACCTGGGGACAGCCCTGGGGACATGGGGACACAGGGACATGGACATGGGGACACCCTGGGGACGTCACTGTTGGGCCAAGGACACGATGGACGATGGCACCCCCGTGCGGCTCAGGGTGACACTGGAGCCCAGAGAGGTCTGGGGACACCTTGGGGACACCTTGGGGACACCATGGGGACACCGTGGGGACATCCTGGGGACATGGGGACACAGGGACATGGACATGGGGACAGCCCTGGGAACATGGGGACACTCTGGAGACGTCACTGATGGCCAAGGACACGATGGACGATGGCACCCCTGTGAGGCTCAGGGTGACACTGGAACCATGAGAGGTCTGGGGACACCATGGGGACATCATGGGGACATCATGAGAACATGGACATGGGGACAGCCCTGGGGACATGATGACACAGGGACATGGACATGGGGACACTCTGGGGATGTCACTGTTGGCCAAGGACACGATGGACGATGGCGCCCCCGTGCGGCTGAGGGTGACACTGGAGCCCAAGGAGGTCTGGGGACATGGGGACAGCTCTGGGGACACCTTGGGGACATCATGGGGACAACCTGGGGACAGCCTGGGGACATGGGGACACAGGACGTGGACATGGGGACAGCTCTGGGAACATGGGACACTCTGGGGACGTCACTGTCGGCCAAGGACACGATGGACGATGGCACCCCCATCTGGCTCAGGGTGACACTGGAGCCCAAGGAGGTCTGGGGACACCTTGGGGACACCATGGGGACACCTTGGGGACATGGGGACAGCACAGTGACAGCTCTGGGGACATGGGGACACTCTGGGGACGTCACTGTTGGCCAAGGACACGATGGACGATGGCACCCCCATCTGGCTGAGGGTGACACTGGAACCATGAGAGGTCTGGGGACACCTTGGGGACAGCATGGGGACAACCTGGGGACATGGACATGGGGACAGCCCTGGGGACATGATGACACAGGGACATGGACATGGGGACACTCTGGGGATGTCACTGTCGGCCAAGGACACGATGGACGATGGCGCCCCCGTGCGGCTCAGGGTGACACTGGAGCCCAAGGAGATCTGGGGACACCTTGGGGACACCTTGGGGACACCGTGGGGACACCATGGGGACACCGTGGGGACAGCCTGGGGACAGCCCTGGGACATGGGGACACCTGAGGGACATGGGGACACCATGAGGATATCTTGGAGACAGTCTGGGGACACCATGGGGACATGGGGACATGGACTGGGGACAGCACAGGGACAGGGAGGACATGGGGGACACATGGGGACACCACGGGGACACCTTGGGGACATCTTGGGGACACCTTGGGGACCCCAAAACAGCTGGACCCCCATGCGGCCAGGGGGGGAAATGGGGGCAACCCTGGATTTTGGGGTCCCCCCGCGCCCTGGATGGGTTTTTGGGGTCCCCCCCGGATTTTGGGGTCCCCCCCTGGCCTCTGGGGGGGTTTGGGGTCACCCCCAGATTTGGGGTTCACCTCAGGTTTGGGATCCCCCCCCCAGTTTCTGGATGGTTTTTTGGGGTCCCCCGGTCTCTGGGTGAGTTTTGGGGGTCTCTCCCCGGGTTTTGGGGTCTCCCTGGTTTCTGGGGGGGTTTTTTCAGTTGGGACGGGTTTTTGGGCAGGTTTTGGGGTCCCCCTCTGGGTTTTGGGGTCCCCCTAGGCCCTGGATGGGTTTTGAGGTCCCTCTGGGCTCTGAGTGGGGTTTTGGGGTCACCCCCAGTTTTGGGTGGGGTTTTGAGGTTCCCCTGTTTTGGGGTTTTGGGGTCCCCACAGGCCCTGGATGGTTTTTTGGGTTCCCCTGGTCTCTGGATCAGTTTTTGGGGTCCCCCTCTGGGTTTTAGGGTCCCCCCCCGGTGTCTGGTTGGGTTTTGGGGTCCAACCCCTCCCATTCTCCCCCCCTCCCCCCAGGGCAGCGCCGTGTTCGATTTCGGGGGGACGGGACCCCAAGTTCTGGGGAACTGCAACGCCCCCCGCGCCATCACCCTGTCGGCGCTCATCTACTGCCTGCGGTGCCTGGTGGGACACGACATCCCACTGAACCAGGTGAGACCCCAAAATACCCCAAATACACCCCAAAAACAGCCTGGGCACCCCAAAAACCCAAACACACCCTGTCGGCGCTGATCTACTGCCTGAGGTGTTGGGTGGGACAAAACATCCCATTGAACCAGGTGAGACCCCAAAACACCCCAAATACACCCCAAAAACAGCCTGGGCACCCCAAAAACCCAAACACACCCCAAAAACCCCAAACACACCCCAAAAACCCAACCACACCCTGCCGGCGCTGATCTACTGCCTGAATACACCTGAACCAGGTGAGACCCCAAAATACCCCAAATACACCCCAAAAACAGCCTGGGCACCCCAAAAAACATAAACACACCCCAAAAACCCCAAACACACCCCAAAAACCCAACCACACCCTATTGGCACTGATCTACTGCCTGCGGTGCCTGGTGGGACACGATATACCCCTGAACCAGGTGAGACCCCAAAATACCCCAAATACACCCCAAAAACAGCCTGGGCACCCCAAAAACCCAAACACACCCCAAAAACCCCAAACACACCCCAAAAACCCAACCACACCCTGTCGGCGCTGATCTACTGCCTGCGGTGCCTGGTGGGGCACGACATCCCATTGAACCAGGTGAGACCCCAAAATACCCCAAATACACCCCAAAAACAGCCTCAGCACCCCAAAAACCCCAAACCTGATCCTGGGAGGTGTCATCTGTGCCCTGGTGTATCCAGGTGTACCCAGGTGTGCCCAGGTGTATCTCAGGTGTACCCAGGTGTACCCAGGTGTATCCCGGGTGTATCCCAGGTGTGCCCAGGTGTATCCCAGGTGTACCCAGGTGTACCCAGGTGTATCCCAGGTGTATCTCAGGTGTATCCCAGGTGTGCCCAGGTGTGCCCAGGTGTATCCCAGGTGTATCCCAGGTGTGCCCAGGTGTACCCAGGTGTATCCCAGGTGTGCCCAGGTGTATCCCAGGTGTATCCCAGGTGTACCCAGGTGTATCCCAGGTGTACCCAGGTGTACCCAGGTGTATCCCAGCTGTACCCAGGTGTATCCCAGGTGTATCCCAGGTGTACCCAGGTGTACCCAGGTGTACCCAGGTGTACCCAGGTGTATCTCAGGTGTACCCAGGTGTATCCCAGGTGTATCCCAGGTGTACCCAGGTGTATCCCAGGTGTATCTCAGGTGTGCCCAGGTGTACCCAGGTGTATCCCACGTGTACCCAGCTTTACCCAGGTGTACCCCGGTGTCCCCAGGTGTATCCCAGGTGTACCCAGGTGTATCCCAGGTGTATCCCAGGTGTATCCCAGGTGTATCCCAGGTGTATCCCAGGTGTACCCAGGTGTATCTCAGGTGTATCTCAGGTGTATCCCAGGTGTACCCAGGTGTATCCCAGGTGTACCCAGGTGTACCCAGGTGTATCCCAGGTGTATCCCAGGTGTATCCCAGGTGTATCCCAGGTGTATCCCAGGTGTGCCCAGGTGTATCTCAGGTGTACCCAGGTGTATCCCAGGTGTACCCAGGTGTGCCCAGGTGTACCCAGGTGTATCCCAGGTGTATCCCAGGTGTACCCAGGTGTATCCCAGGTGTATCCCAGGTGTATCCAGGTGTACCCAGGTGTATCCCAGGTGTACCCAGCTTTACCCAGGTGTACCCCGGTGTCCCCAGGTGTATCCAGGTGTGCCCAGGTGTACCCAGGTGTACCCAGGTGTATCTCAGGTGTGCCCAGGTGTATCCCAGGTGTACCCAGGTGTACCCAGGTGTATCCCAGGTGTGCCCAGGTGTATCCCAGGTGTATCCCAGCTGTACCCAGGTGTATCCCAGGTGTATCCCAGGTGTATCCAGGTGTACCCAGGTGTATCCCAGGTGTGCCCAGGTGTACCCAGGTGTATCTCAGGTGTACCCAGGTGTACCCAGGTGTACCCAGGTGTATCCCAGCTGTACCCAGGTGTATCCCAGGTGTATCCCAGCTGTACCCAGTTGTACCCAGGTGTGCCCAGGTGTGCCCAGGTGTACCCAGGTGTATCCCAGGTGTACCCAGGTGTACCCAGGTGTATCCCAGGTGTATCCCAGGTGTATCCCAGGTGTGCCCAGCTGTACCCAGGTGTACCCAGGTGTACCCAGGTGTATCCCAGGTGTATCTCAGGTGTATCCCAGGTGTACCCAGCTGTACCCAGGTGTACCCAGGTGTATCTCGGGTGTATCTCAGGTGTATCCCAGGTGTATCTCAGGTGTACCCAGGTGTACCCAGGTGTATCCAGGTGTACCCAGGTGTATCCCAGGTGTATCCCAGGTGTATCTCAGGTGTATTTCCCCCCCCAGGGCTGCCTGGCCCCGGTGCAGGTGCGGATCCCGCCGGGCTCCATCCTTGACCCCGCCCCCGACGCCGCCGTGGTGGGCGGGAACGTGCTGACGTCACAGCGCGTGGTGGACGTGGTGCTGCGCGCGTTCGGCGTCTGCGCCGCCTCCCAGGTGAGCCCGGGACAGGTGAGGGACAGGTGAGGGGACAGGGACAGGTGAGGGACAGGGACAGGTGAGGGACAGGGACAGGGACAGGGGAGGCGGGGGACAGGTGAGGGGGGGACAGGGACAGGGGAGGGGACAGGGACAGTGAGGGGACAGGGACAGGGTGAGGGGACAGGGACAGGGGAGGGGACAGGTGAGGGACACATGAGGGACAGGGACAGGTGAGGGGACAGGTGAGGGACACAGGTGAGGGGACAGGGGAGGGGACAGGGACAGGGGAGGGGACAGGGACAGGGGACAGGTGAAGGGGGACAGGTGAGATGACAGATGAGGGACAGGGACAGGTGAGGGGAGCTTTTGGGCTATTTGGGGTCAATTTTGGGGTGTTTGGGGTGACATTTTTGGGGTGTTTGGGTGACATTTTTGGGGTTTTTGGGGTGACATTTTTGGGGTGTTTGGGGTGACATTTTTTGGGTGTTTAGGATGACATTGTTGGGGTGTTTGAGGTCAGTTTTGGGGTGTTTGGGGTCAGTTTTGGGGTGTTCAGGGTGACATTATTTGGGTTATTTGGGGTGACATTTTTGGGGTGTTTGGGGTGACATTGTCGTTGTCCCCGTTGTCCCCAGGGCTGCATGAACAATGTCACCTTCGGCTCCCCGAGGGGGGGTTTGGGGTATTTGGGGTGACAGTTTTGGCGTATTTTGGTGACATTTTTGGGGTGTTTAGGGTGACATTTTTGGGGTGTTTAGGGTGATATTTTTGGGGTGTTTAGGGTGACATTATTGGGGTTATTGGGGTGACATTTTTGGGGTGTTTAGAATGACATTATTGGGGTTTTTGGGGTGACATTTTTGGGGTTATTGGGGTGACATTTTTGGGGTGTTTGAGGTCAGTTTTGGGGTGTTTGGGGTGACATTATTGGGGTTTTGGGGTGACATTTTTGGGGTGTTTGGGGTGACATTATTGGGATTTTTAGGGTGACATTTTTGGGGTGTTTGGGGTGGCATTTTGGCGGTGTTTAGGATGACATTTTTGGGGTGTTTGGGGTGACATTATTGGGGTTATTGGGGTGACATTTTTCGGGTGTTTGGGTGACATTTTTGGGGTGTTTGGGGTCAGTTTTGGGATGTTTAGGGTGACATTATTGGGGTTTTTGGGGTGACATTTTTGGGGTGTTTAGGGTGACATTATTTGGGTTATTTGCGTGACATTTTTGGGGGTTTTGGGGTGGCATTTTTGGGGTGTTAGAGGTTAGTTTTGGGGTGTTTAGGGTGACATTATTGGGGTTATTTGGGGTCAGTTTTGGGGTGTTTAGGGTGACATTTTTGGGATGTTTAGGGTGACATTATTGGGGTTTTTGGGGTGACATTTTTGGGGTGTTTGAGGTCAGTTTTGGGGTGTTTAGGGTGACATTTTTGGGGTATTTGGGTGACATTTTTGGGGTGTGTAGGGTGACATTATTGGGTTATTTGGGTGACATTATTGGGGTGTTCAGGATGACATTTTTGGGGTGTTTAGGGTGACATTATTGGGGTTATTGGGGTGACATTTTTGGGGTTTTTGGGGTGATATTTTTGGGGTATTTGGGTGACATTTTTGGGGTGTTTGGGGTCAGTTTTGGGGTGTTCAGGATGACATTTTGGGGGTGTTTGGCGTGACATTTTTGGGTTATTGGGGTGACATTTTTGGCGTGTTTAGGGTGACATTTTTGGGGTTATTCAGGTGACATTTTTGGGGTGTTTAGGGTGACATTATTGGGGTGTTTAGGGTGACATTTTGGGGTGTTTGGGGTGACATTTTTGGCGTGTTTGCGGTGACATTTTTGGGGTGTTTAGGGTGACATTGCCATTGTCCCCATTGTCCCCAGGGCTGCATGAACAACGTCACCTTCGGCTCCCCGAGGGGGGGGTACTACGAGACCGTGGCGGGGGGCGCGGGGGCCGGGCCCGGCTGGGGGGGGCGCAGCGGGGTCCACACGCACATGACCAACACCAGGATCACCGACCCCGAGATCCTCGAGAGCAGGTGGGTCTGGGGGCTCTGGGGGCTTTGGGGGGCCCTATGGGGTCTGGGGGGTTTGGGGGGCTCAGGGGGTCCCACACGCACATGACCAACACCCAGATCACCGACCCCGAGATCCTCAAAATGAGGTGGGTCTGGGGGGCTTTGGGGGGTCCTGGGGGGCTTTGGGGGGCCCTATGGGGTCTGGGGGGTTTGGGGGGTCCTGGGGGGCTTTGGGGGGTCCTAAAAGGGTCTGTGGGGTTTGGGGGTCCCGGGGGTCCCACACGCACATGACCAACACCCGCATCACCGACCCCGAGATCCTCGAGAGCAGGTGGGTCTGGGGGCTCTGGGGGGCTTTGGGGGGCCCTATGGGGTCTGGGGGGTTTGGGGGGTCCCGGGGGTCCCGGGGGTCCCACATGCACACGACCAACATCCGGATCAAGGACCCCGAGATCCTCGAGAGCAGGTGGGTCTGGGGGCTCTGGAGGGCTTTGGGGGGCCCTATGGGGTCTGTGGGGTTTGGGGGGTTCAGGGGGTCCCGGGGGTCCCACACGCACATGACCAACACCAGGATCACTGACCCCGAGATCCTCGAGAGCAGGTGGGTCTGGGGGCTTTGGAGGGATTTGGGGAGTCCTAAGGGGTCTGGGGGGTTTGGGGGGTCCTGGGGGTCCTGGGGGTCCCACACGCACATGACCAACACCAGGATCACCAACCCCGAGATCCTCAAAATGAGGTGGGTCTGGGGGCTCTGGGGGGGTTTGGGGGGTCCTAAAGGGTCTGTGGGATTTGGGGGGTCCCGGGGGTCCCACACGCACATGACCAACACCTGGATCACCGACCCCGAGATCCTCGAGAGCAGGTGGGTCTGGGGGCTCTGGGGGGCTTTGGGGGGTCCTGGGGGGCTTTGGGGGGTCCTGGGGGATTTGGGGGGTCCTAAAGGGTCTGTGGGATTTGGGGGGCTCAGGGGGTCCCACACACACATGACCAACACCCGGATCACCGACCCCGAGATCCTCAAAATGAGGTGGGTCTGGGGGCTCTGGAGGGTTTTTGGGGAGTTTGGGGGGTCTCAGGATGATTTTTGGGGTTCCTGACCCCATTTTTTCCATCTCTCCCTCAGGTAGCCGGTGGTGCTATGGGGGTGATTTTGGGGTGATTTTTGGGCTGATTTTGGGATGATTTTGGGGTGATTTTGGGGTGATTTTGGGCTGATTTTGGGCTGATTTTTGGGCTGATTTTTGGGCTGATTTTGGGGTGATTTTTGGGTGGTTTTACCCCGTTTTTCTGTGTTTCCCATAGATACCCGGTGGTTCTGTGTCACTTCGAGCCCTGGGCAGGCTTGGGGTGATTTTGGGGTGATTTTGGGGTGATTTTTGGGGTGATTTTTGGGGAGTTTTGACCCCTTTTTTCCTTCCAGGTACCCGGTGGTGCTGTGAGGGGATCAGGACAGATTTGGGGTGATTTTTGGGCAATTTTTGGGGGGTTTTACCCCATTTTTTCCATCTCTCCCCAGGTACCAGGTGGTGCTGAGGCCCCTCGAGCTCCGGGTGGGCTCGGGGGGATTTTGGGGTGATTTTTGGGGTGATTTTGGGGTGATTTTTGAGGAGTTTTTCCTTCCAGGTAGCCGGTGGTGCTGTGAGGGGATCAGGACAGATTGGGGGTGATTTTTGGGGCAATTTTTGGGGGGTTTCACCCCATTTTTTCCATCTCTCCCCATAGGTACCCGGTGGTTCTGCGTCGCTTCGAGCTCCAGGCGGGCTCGGGGGGATTTTGGGGTGATTTTTGGGGGGTTTCACCCCATTTTTTCCATCTCTCTCCATAGGTACCCGGTGGTGCTGAAGTGCTTCGAGCTCCGGGCGGGCTCGGGGGGATTTTTGGGGTGATTTTTGGGGTGATTTTTGGGGTGATTTTGGGGTGATTTTTGGGGTGATTTTTGGGGAGTTTTCACCCCGTTTTTCCTTCCAGGTACCCGGTGGTGCTGTGAGGGGATCAGGACAGATTTGGGGTGATTTTTGGGCAATTTTGGGGGGTTTTACCCCATTTTTTCCTTTCCCTTGCAGGTACCCGGTGGTTCTGCGTTGCTTCGAGCTCCGGGCGGGCTCAGGGGGATTTTGGGGTGATTTTTGGGGTGATTTTTGGGGTGATTTTGGGGTGATTTTTGGGGAGTTTTGACCCCGTTTTTCCTTCCAGGTACCCGGTGGTGCTGTGAGGGGATCAGGACAGATTTGGGGTGATTTTTGGGTGAATTTTTGGGGGTTTTACCCCGTTTTCTTGTTTCCCATAGGTACCCGGTGGTTCTGCGTCGTTCGAGCTCTGGGCGGGCTCGGGGTGATTTTGGGGTGATTTTGGGTGATTTTGGGTGATTTTGGCGAGTTTTACCCCGTTTTCTTCCAGGTACCTGGTGCTGTGAGGGGATCAGGACAGATTTGGGGTGATTTTTGGGGATTTTTGGGGTTTTACCCCGTTTTTCTGTGTTTCCCATAGGTACCCGGTGGTTCTGCGTCGCTTCGAGCTCCGGGCGGGCTCGGGGGATTTTGGGGTGATTTTTTGGGTGATTTTAGGGTAATTTTTGAGATTTTTGGTGAGTTTTCCATAGGTACCCGGTGGTTCTGGTAGGTTCGAGTTTGGGGTGATGGGGGGATTTTTGGGGTTACCGTTTTCTCAGTACCGTGGGCGTGGGATTTTGGGGTGATTTTGGGCGTTTTGGGTGATTTTCACCCCGTTTTTCCTTCCTACGGTACCCGGTGGTGCTGTGAGGGGATCAGGACAGATTTGGGGTGATTTTTGGGGTGATTTTTGGGTGTTTACCCCGTTTTTCTATGTTTCCCATAGGTACCCGTGGTTCTGCGTCGCTTCGAGCTCCGGGCGGGCTCGGGGGGCGGCGGTACTGGGGGGGGATCGGGGTGGTTTCGGGAGCTGCATTTCGGGGCACACTCTCGGTGCTGAGCGGCGCGGGCAGCGCCTATGGGATGGAGGTGAGAGACCCATAAATACCAATTCACCCCGATAATCCCCAATCCCTATCCAGGCCTACCGGATGGCAGTAGAGGGCCCAAAAATCCAATCACCAAATCCAATCGCCGTGCACTCTATGGGATGGTGTGAACCCCAAATACCAAATTTCCCAAATCCCCCAAAAATCCCCAAAATGCCATGACCAGGCCTACGATGGAGGTGAGGACCAAATACGCGAATTCACCCAAATTCTTCATAAATCTCCCCAATTCGCGATCATGCTTAGGGGATTGGCGGTGAGACCAAATACCAAATTCACCCCAAAATCCCAAAATTCCCAATTCCAGTACCCAGGCTATGGTGCATGTGAGGGACAAAAACCCAAGGACCAATTTAGCGGCTAGGATTGAGGGAGGTACCCCATAAACACCAAATTCACCTCACCCATAATACCCCAATTCCTGAGCCAGCCTACGGATGCTAGGGAGGCCCAAATACCCAAATTCACCCGAAGCCCAAAAATCCCCGAGCATGACCAGGGCTACGGGATGGCGCAGTGAGAGACCCCAAAACCCAACTCCCCAAATCACACATCCCCAGATCCAGGCCCTATGGGATGGCAGGTGAGAGACCCCCAAAACACACCCAAATTCACACACCCCAAAACATCACCCCAAAATCACCCCAAAATCAACCCAACAGTACGACAGACCCAAACCAAATCCCACCCAAATCCACCCATGATCCAGGCCCTACGGGATGGCAGGTGAGAGACCCCCAAAAACACCAAATCCCAAATTCACCCCAAAATCACCCCAAATCACCCCAAACCCCCACAAATGCCCCAAAACCAAATCACCCCAAAATCACCCCAAATACCCCCAAATCCCCCATGATCCAGGCCCTACTGGGATGAGGCCCAAACACCAGTCAGAAACACCAAATCCCCAAAAAACACCCAAATTGCATAACCCCAAAATCCTCCCCAAAATCACCCCAAAATCAAATCCCACACAGCTATGGATGCGGAAGTCTCACCAATCCCCAAAAATCCCCCAAATCCCCATAACCAGGCCCTACGGGATGGCAGGTGAGAGACCCCAAAAATACCCAAATTCACCCCAAAATCCCCCAAAAATCCCCAAATTCCCATAACCAGGCCCTACGGGATGGCAGGTGAGAGGACCCCAAAAATACCCCAAATTCACCCCAAAATCCCCCAAAAATCCCCAAATCCCCCATGATCCAGGCCCTACGGGATGGCAGGTGAGAGACCCCAAAAACACCCAAATTCACCCCAAAATCCCCCCCAAATCCCCAAATCCCGATGATCCAGGCCCTACGGGATGGCAGGTGAGAGACCCCAAAAATACCCAAATTCACCCCAAAATTCCCCAAAAATCCCCCATGCCTACCAGGCCCTAAGGATGGCAGGTGAGGAGACCCCCAAATACCAATTCACCCAAATCACCCACAAAATCCCAAATCCACCCCAAAATACCCAAATCCCCAATCACCCGCCCTAGCCACGGGATGGCAGGTGAGGACCCCAAAATACCCAAAATCACCCCAAAATCACCCTAAAATCACCCCAAAATCCCCCAAAATCACCCCAAAATCCCCAAATCCCCCAATTCCCTCCCCAAAAATCCCCAAATCCCCCCAAAATCCCCCAAATCCCCCCTGACGCCCCCTCTTGCCCAGGGGGCTCCCGGGGGCGCCGGGCTGAACCTGCTGCTGCGGAGGACGGGCGAGTGATCAACCTGGCGGCAAGAGCTCGGTGTGCGTGGAGCCTGGGTGAGCCAAAACTGCCCAAAATCACCCCAAAAATCAGCCCCAAAAATCATCCCAAAACGCCCAAAACTGCCCTAATAATTGCGCCAAGAAATGCCCAAATCCACCAAAAACTGCCCCAAAAACTGCCCAAAAACTGCCCCAAAATCACCCAAACCCCATCAACCTGGGCGGCAAGAGCTCGGTGTGCGTGGAGCCGGGGGTGAGCCAAAATCCCCCAAAATCACCCCAAAAACATCCCCAAAACCTGCCCTAAAACTGCCCTAAAACTGCACCAAAAACTGCCCCAAAATCACCCCAAAAAACGCCCCAAAATCACCCAAACCCCATCAACCTGGGCGGCAAGAGCTCGGTGTGCGTGGAGCCGGGGGTGAGCCAAAAACCCCCAAAATCACCCAAAAACCCAAATCCCCCAAAATTCCCAAAACTAGTCCCAGAAACTGCCCAAAATCACCCAAAAACTGCCCAAAATCCCCCAAAACTGCCCCAAAATCACCCAAACCCCATCAACCTGGGCGGCAAGAGCTCGGTGTGCGTGGAGCCTGGGGTGAGCCAAAATCCCCCAAAATCACCCCAAAAATAGCCCCAAAATCCCCAAAATATCCCAAAATCACCCCAAAAACTGCCCCAAAATCACCCAAAAACATCCCCAAAATCACCTGCCAAAAAATCCCAAAACCTGCGAAAAACTGCACCCCAAAAACTGCCCCAAAATCACCCAAACCCCATCAACCTGGGCGGCAAGAGCTCGGTGTGCGTGGAGCCTGGGGTGAGCCAAAACTGCCCAAAATCACCCCAAAAACATCCCCAAAACCTGCCCGAAAACTGTGCCAAAAACTGCCCCAAAATCACCCCAAAAACTGCCCCAAAATCACCCCAAAAACTGCCCCAAAATCACCCAAACCCCATCAACCTGGGCGGCAAGAGCTCGGTGTGCGTGGAGCCTGGGGTGAGCCAAAACGCCCAAAATCACCCAAAAATCCCCAAAACCTGCCCAAAATGCCAAAACTGCCCAAAAACCCAAAACTGCTCCAAAACTGCCCAAAATCACCCAAAAACTGCCCCAAAATCACCCCAAAAACGCCCAAAACTCCCAAATCCCAAACCCCATCAACCTGGGCGGCAAGAGCTCGGTGTGCGTGGAGCCGGGGTGAGCCAAAACTGCCCAAAATCACCCCAAAAATCCCAAAACCTGCCTAAAATGCCAAAATGCCAAATCACCCCAAAAACTGCCCAAAATCACCCAAAACTGCCCAAAACTGCCCAAAATCACCCAAAAACTGCCCAAATAAATCACCAAATCCCCAATCAACCTGGGCGGCAAGAGCTCGGTGTGCGTGGAGCGGGGTGAGCCAAAATGCCCAAAATACCCAAAAATCCCCAAAACTGCCCAAAACTGCCAAAACTGCCCAAAAACCCAAAAATCCAATGCCCAAATCACCCAAACCCCATCAACTGGGCGGCAAGAGCTCGGTGCGTGGAGCGGGTGAGCAAAATCCCCCAAAACCTCACCCCAAAAGCCCAAATCATCCCAAAACTGCCCAAAATATCCCCAAAAACTGCTCCCAAAACTCCAAAACTGCCCAAAACACCCAAATCCCATCACTGAAACTGCAATCTGACCAAAACTGCCCAAAATCCCCCAAACCTGCCCAAACTATCCCAACTCCCAAAATCCCAAACTCCCTAAATCCCCAAACCCAAACCACCCAAACCCAACCCAAACCCCAAATCCCCAAATCCCAACCCATCCCCAAACTCCCATCAAACCCAACCCAAATCCCCCAAACCCCAACACCAAATCCCCAACCCAAACCCCCAAACCCCCCAAATCCCCAAATCCCCAAACCCAAATCCCCAAACCCCAAACCCCAAATCCCCAAACCCCAAATCCCCAAACCCCAAACCCCCCAAACCCCAAACCCCAAATCCCCCAAACCCCAAATCCCCAAACCCCCAAACCCCAAACCCAAACCCCCAAATCCCCCAAACCCCAAATCCCCAAACCCAAACCTCCAAACCTCCCAAATCCCCAAATCCCCAAATCCCCAAATCCCCAAACCCCCCAAATCCCAAACCCAAATCCCCACCCACCCAAACCCAAACCCCAAATCCAAACCCTAAACCCACAACCCCAAATCCCCAAAACCCCAAACCCCAAACCCCAAATCCCCCAACCCAAACCCCAAACCCAACCCCAAATCCCAATTCCTGACCCCAAACCCCAAATCCCCAAATCCCCAATACCCCAAACCCAAACCCAAATCCCAAACCCCAACATTCCTGACCCAACCCAAATCCCCTGACCCCAAACCCAAAACCCCAAATCCCCCAAACCCCAAATCCCCAAACCCCAAATCCCCAACCCCAAACCCCAAACCCAAATACCCACCCCAAACCCCCAAATCCCAAATCCCCAAATCCCAAACCCCAAATCCAAACCCCACCCAAACCCCAAATCCCCAAATCCCCAAACCCCAAACCCCACACTCCCAAACCCCAAATCACCCAATTCCTGACCCCAACCAAATCCCCAAATCCCCAAACCCCAAACCCCAAACCCCAATCCTGAAACCCCAAACTCCCCAAATCCCAAACCCCAAATCCCCCAAACCCCAAATCCCCAAATCCCACATCCCAAACCCCAAACTCCCAAACCCAAACCCCCAAACCCCAAATCCCCAAACCCCAAATCCCCAAATCCCCAAACCCCAAATCCCACCAAACCCAATTCCTGACCCCCCAAACCCCAAATCCCCAAACCCCAAATCCCAAATCCCCAAATCCCCAAACCCCAAACCCCAAATCCCCAAACCCCAAATCCCCCAAATCCCCAAATCCCCCAACCCCAAATCCCAAATCCAAACCCCCCAACCCCAAACCCCAAATCCCAAACCCCAAACCCCAAACCCCAAATCCCCCAAATCCCCCAACCCCAAACCCCAAATCCCCAATCCCCAAACCCAACCCCAAATCCAACCACCCCAAACCCCAAATCCCCAAATCCCAAACCCCAATTCCTGACCCCAAACCCCAATACCCCAAATCCCACACCCCACACCCAATTGCTGACCCACACCTGCTCTCTCCCCACAGGACGTGTTCCGGCTGCTGACCCCGGGCGGGGGCGGGTTCGGCCCCCCTGAGGACGGGGCTGGGGGCGCCCCCCGGGACCCCCCGGACCCCCAGGACCTGTGGGCCCCCCAGGACCCCCAAAACGCCCCAAACGCCCCAAATCCCCCAAATGCCCCGGCCCCACAGAGCCCACAGGCCCCACAGGCCCCACAGGCCCCACAGGCCTTCCCGGAGCGCGGCAGCGTCTTCGAGTTCCACCAGGCGCAGGAGGCCGTGTGAGACCCCAAAGCGGTTGTGGGGCGCCCCATAGCCTGCTGTGGGGCAGGACAAAATGGTTATGGGCACCCCATAACCTGCTATGGGCAGCCCCAAACCCCAATGTGTGACCCCGAAGCGGTTATGGGGCACCCCAAACCTGCTGTGTGACCCCAAAACGGTTATGGGCACCCCATAACCTGCTGTGTGACCCGAAGCGGTTATGGGGCACCCATAACCTGCTGTGTGACCCCAAAATGGTTATGGGCGCCCCATAGCCTGCTATGGGGCAGGCCAAAACAGTTAGGGGCACCCCATAACCTGCTGTGTGACCCCAAAACGGTTATGGGGCGCCCCATAACCTGCTATGGGGCACCCCATAACCTCCTGTGTGACCCCAAAGCGGTTATGGGGCACCCCATAACCTGCTGTGGGGCAGGCCAAAACGGTTATGGGGCACCCCATAACCTGCTATGGGGCAGGCCAAAACGGTTATGGGCCACCCCATAACCTGCTGTGTGACCCCGAAGTGGTTATGGGGCACCCCATAACCTGCTGTGGGGCAGGCCAAAACGGTTATGGGGCACCCCATAACCTGCTATGGGGCAGGCCAAAACAGTTATGGGCACCCCATAACCTGCTGTGGGGCAGGCCAAAATGGTTATGGGGCACCCCATAACCTGCTGTGGAGCACCCCAAGATGGTTATGGGGCACCCCAAACCTGCTATGGGGCAGGCCAAAATGGTTATGGGGCACCCCAAACCTGCTGTGTGACCCTGAAGTGGTTATGGGGCGCCCCATAACCTGCTGTGTGACCCTGAAGGGGTTATGGGGCGCCCCATAGCCTGCAGTGGGGCAGGCCAAAATGGTTATGGGGCACCCCAAACCTGCTATGGGGCAGGCCAAAATGGTTATGGGGCACCCCATAACCTGCTGTGTGACCCCAAAACGGCTGACACCCCAAACGGCTGTGGGGCACCCCATAACCTCCTGTGTGACCCCAAAATGGTTATGGGGCGCCCCAAAACAGCTGTGGGGTGGTCCCAAAACAGTTATGGGATGGCCCCAAAACAGCTGTGGGGTGGTCCCAAACAGCTGTGGGACCCCAGACCCTGCTACGTGACCCCAAAACGGCTGTGGGGCGCCCCATAACCTCCTGTGGGGCGGCCCAAAACAGCTGTGGGGCAGCTACCCAAAACTACTGTGGGGCAGCCCCATAACCTGCTGTGGGGCAGCCCCAAATCCCTCTGTGTGACCCCAAAACAGTTATGGGGCACCCCAAATCTGCTATGGGGTGGCCCCAAAACGGCTGTGGGGCAGCCCCAAACCAGCTATGGGGCAGCCCCAAAGCCTCCTATGTGCCAGCCCCAAAGCCCACTATGGGGCAGCCCCAAACCGCGCTATGGGGCAGCCCCAAACCTGCTGTGGGGCAGCTCCAAACCTGCTATGGGGCAGCCCCAAACGCTGCTATGGGGCAGCCCCACATTGAGAGATAAGCACAGTCCATAGGGCAGCCCTGGAGCCCGCTATGGGGCAGCCCTGGAGCCCGCTATGGGGCAGCCCCCCACCCACTCCAGCTCTGCACCCCCTCTATGGGGCAGCCCCCTGACCCCGCTATGGGGCAGCCCCCCATCCCATCTATGCACTTCCTATAGGGCACCCGCTATGGGGCAGTCCCCCTTTAGATATGCACAGTCTATGGGGCAGCCCCTCAACCCCTCTATAGGGCACCCCCTCCCAAACCCTGCTATGGGGCAGCCCCCCATCCACTCCAGATAGGCACAGCCTATAGGGCACCCCCTAACTGCACTGTGGGGCAGCTCCCTGACCCCGCTATGGGGCAGCCCCACCTTTAGGTCACCCCTCTACCTCCGCTATGGGGCAGCCCCCCACGCATTGCAGCTCTGCGCAGCCTATAGGGCAGCCCCCCATTGCTAGATAGGCACAGCCTATAGGGCAACCCCCATCCCTGCTATGGGGCAGCCCCCCCTAGATACGCACAGTCCATAGGGCAGCCCCCTAACTCCACTGTGGGGCAGCCCCCAAGCCTGCTATGGGGCAGCCACCCCTCTAGATACGCACAATCCATAGGGCAGCCCCTCACCCAGCTATGGGGCAGCCCCCCATCCCATCTATGCACCTGCTATAGGGCAGCCCCCAACCCTGCTATGGGGCAGCTCCCTAACCCTGCTATAGGGCAGCGCCTTAACCCTGCTATGGGGCAGCCCCCTGCCAAACCCTGCTATGGGGCAGCCCCTCATTTAGATACTCACAATCTATAGGGCAGCCCCTGATGCCCCTATGGGACAGCCCCCTGACCCTGCTATGGGGCAGCCCCCAACCCTGCTATGGGGCAGCCCCTCATTTAGATACTCACAATCTATAGGGCAGACCCCCCATCCCATCTATGCACCTGCTATAGGGCAGCCCCCAAGCCTGCTATGGGGCAGCCCCCTACCTTTAGATACGCACAGTCCATAGGGCAGCCCCTCACCCAGCTATGGGGCAGCCCCCTGACCCTGCTATGGGGCAGCCCCTCATTTAGATACTCACAATCTATAGGGCAGCCCCTGAGCCCGCTATGGGGCAGCCCCTGACCCCGCTATGGGGCAGCCCCTCATTTAGATACTCACAATCTATAGGGCAGCCCTGATGCCCCTATGGGACAGCCCCCTGACCCTGCTATGGGGCAGCCCCCTGACCCTGCTATGGGGCAGCCCCTCATTTAGATACTCACAATCTATAGGGCAGCCCCTGACCCTGCTATGGGACAGCCCCCTGACCCTGCTATGGGGCAGCCCCCTGCCAAACCCTGCTGTGGGGCAGCCCCTCATTTAGATACTCACAATCTATAGGGCAGCCCCCCATCCCCAGCTCAGCCCCTCCATTGGGGGGTCCCAGCTCCCCCCTTTGGGGGTCTCCCCCCAGCTCCCCCCCAGCCTCCAATAAAGCTTCTTGTGCCCCCCAACTCCTGTCTGGTGTCTTGGGGGGGACAGGGACCCCCCCCCAGCCCCACAGAGCCCCCCAGAGCTCTGCCCCACAGATCCGGGGGGCGAACACCGACCCAGTGACCCCAGATCTGGGAATGTGGGGGGATCCCCCCTGTGCCATGGGGATGTGCCAGCCCCAGCAGAGAGAGGCTGGATCAATACTGGATGGAGGCCAGATCAATGCCGGATCAACGCCTGATCAATGCTGGATCAATACTGGATGGAGGCCAGATCAATGCCGGATCAATGCCTGATCAATGCTGGATCAATGGTGGATCAATGCCAAATCAATGCCAGATCAACGCCTGATCAATGCCGGATCAATGCCTGATCAATGCTGGATCAATACTGGATGGAGGCCAGATCAATGCCGGATCAATGCCTGATCAATGCTGGATCAATACTGGATCAACACCTGATCAATGCTGGATCAATGGTGGATCAATGCCAAATCAATACTGAGCAAATGCTGGATCAATGCCGAATCAGTGCCTGATCAATACTGGATCAATACCAGATCAACGCTGGGTCAGTGCCAGATCAACGCCAGATCAATGCCTGATCAATGCTGGATTAATGCCGTATCAATACCACATCAATACTAAGCCAATGACAGATTGACGCTGGTTTGATAGTGGATCAATACGAGATCAATGCCGGATCAATGCTGGTTCAATGCTGGATCAATACTGAGCCAATGATGGATCAATACCAGATCAATGCTGGATCAATGCCAGCTCAATATGGGCTCAAAAGTGAGCCAAGGCCAGACCAATGCCAAATCAATGCATTCCCAATGCATTCCCATTCCCATTCCCATTCCCATCCCCATTCCCATTCCCATTCCCATTCCCCATTCCCCATTCCCATTCCCCATTCCCCATTCCCCATTCCCATTCCCATTCCCATTCCCATTCCCATTCCCATTCCCATTCCCATTCCCATTCCCATTCCCATTCCCATTCCCCATTCCCCATTCCCATTCCCCATTCCCCATTCCCATCCCATTCCCATCCATTCCCATTCCCCATCCCATTCCCCATTCCCATTCCCATTCCCATTCCCCATTCCCATTCCCCATTCCCCATTCCCATTCCCATTCCCCATTCCCATTCCCTTCCATTCCCATTCCCATTCCCATTCCCCATTCCCATTCCCATTCCCCATTCCCATTCCCCATTTCCCATTCCCATTCCCCATTCCCATCCCCATTCCCATTCCCCATTCCCATTCCCAATTTCCCATTCCCTGGACAATCACGTCCCAAACTCAATTAATTTTTTCCAAAATTCCTTCATTCCTTCATCCCAACAGCAGAGCACCAGAGCAAAGCCTGGCTGATGCCAGAGCAGTGCCCAATCAATGCCGGGCCGATCCCGGATCAATACAGATCGATGCTGGATCAATGCCAGATTAATGCCCAATCTGTGCTGCAATGATTCCCGATCAATGTCAGATCAATAGCAGATCAATACTGCCCCAATACCCGATCAGTGCTAGGTCCATCATGGACTGATTCCCAATCAATGTCAGATTAATAGCAGATCAATACTGCCCCAATACCCGATCAATGCTAGGTCCATCATGGACTGATTCCCAATCAATGTCAGATTAATAGCAGATCAATACTGCCCCAATACCTGATCAATGCTGAGTCTATCATTGACTGATTCCTAATCAATGTCAGATCAATAGCAGGCTGATCCTGCCCCAATACCAGATCAATGTCAGATCAATAGCAGGCTGATCCTGCCCTGATACCAGATCAATGTCAGATCAATAGCAGGCTGATCCTGCCCCAATACCAGATCAATGTCAGATCAATAGCAGGCTGATCCTGTGTCAATAAGGGATCAGTGATGGATCCATCCTACACTGATATCAAATCAATGTCAGATCAATAGCAGGCTGATCCTGCCCCAATACCAGATCAATGTCAGATCAATAGCAGATCAATACTGCCCCAATACCAGATCAATGTCAGATCAATAGCAGACTGATTCACTCCAATTCCAGATCAATGTCAGATCAATAGCAGGCTGATCCTGCCCTAATACCAGATCAATGTCAGATCAATAGCAGGCTGATCCTGCCCCAATACCGGATCAATACTGCACCGATCCTGCACCAATATCGGATCAATCCTGCACCAATATGGGATCAATATTGCCCTGATCCTGCCCCTGCAGTGACCGCTGCTGTGTCCAGTGCAGTGACCACTGCTGTGTCCAGGGCTGTGGCCGGAGCCATGGTCACACCAGGGTCAGTGCTGTGTCCAGTGCTGTGTCCATCCCAGTGTCCACTGCTGTGTCCAGTGCTGTGTCCAGTGCTGTGTCCACAGCGGCCAGTGCAGTGTCCAGTGCAGTGACCACTGCTGTGTCCAGTGCTGTGTCCATCCCAGTGTCCACTTCTGTGTCCAGTGCTGTGGCCAGGGCTGTGTCCAGCCCCATGTCCAGACTGTGGCCACTCTCAGGTCCGAGCTGTGTCCATCCCTGTGTCCATCCCTGTGTCCATCCTGGTGTCCATCCCGGTGTCCAGCACTGTGTCCATCCCGGTGTCCAGTCCCAGTGTCCATCCCAGTGTCCAGTCCCATGTCCACCCCAGTGTCCATCCCGGTTTCCAGCCCAGTGTCCAGCCCTGTGTCCATCACAATGTCCATCCCAGTGTCCAGCACCGTGTCCAGCCCCATGTCCATCCCAGTGTCCATCCCCATGTCCATCCCAGTGTCCAGCCCTGTGTCCATCACAATGTCCATCCCCATGTCCATCCCGGTGTCCATCCCAGTGTCCAGCCCAGTGTCCAGCACCATGTCCAGCCCCATGTCCATCCCAGTGTCCATCCCAATGTCCATCCCTGGTGTCCATCCCAGTGTCCAGCCCTGTGTCCATCCCAGTGTCCATCCCAGTGTCCATCCCAATGTCCATCCCTGGTGTCCATCCCAGTGTCCAGCCCCATGTCCATCCCAGTGTCCAGCCCCGTGTCCATCACAATGTCCATCCCAATGTCAATCCCTGGTGTCCATCCCAGTGTCCATCCCCATGTCCATCCCTGGTGTCCATCCCAGTGTCCATCCCAGTGTCCATCCCCGTGTCCAGCCCCATGTCCATCCCAGTGTCCAGTCCCATGTCCACCCCAGTGTCCATCCCGGTTTCCAGCCCAGTGTCCAGCCCTGTGTCCATCACAATGTCCATCCCAATGTCCATCCCTGGTGTCCATCCCAGTGTCCAGCACCGTGTCCATCCCTATGTCCATCCCCGTGTCCATCCCTGTGTCCATCCCTGTGTCCATCCCAGTGTCCATCCCGGTGTCCATCCCTGGTGTCCATCCCATGTCCATCCCAGTGTCCATCCCAGTGTCCAGTCCCATGTCCACCCCAGTGTCCATCCCGGTGTCCAGCCCCGTGTCCATCCCAGTGTCCATCCCTGTGTCCAGCCCCGTGTCCATCCCAGTGTCCATCCCCATGTCCAGCCCTGTGTCCAGCCTGGTGTCCAGAGTGTGGCCACACTCTCAGCTCTGAGCTGTGTCCATCCCGGTGTCCCTCCTGGTGTCCACCCCGGTGTCCATCCCTGTGTCCATCCCGGTGTCCCTCCTGGTGTCCACCCCGGTGTCCAGCGCTGTGTCCGTGCCGGGGTCAGAGGTCAGCGGGCCCCAGGCGCAGCCGCAGGGCCACGGGCAGGTGGTCAGACATTGTGGCCAGCTGGGTGATGACCGAGTACCCGATGACCTCCTGTGGGGACAGAGGGGTCAGGGTGGGGTCACTGGGGTCATGAGGGTCACAGGGGGTTCCCAGTGGTCACTCACAGTGGTCAGTGTGGGGTCACTGGGGTGTTTGCTGTGGGGGTCACTGGGAGGTCCCAGTGGTCACTGAGGACACTGGGGGTCACTCACGGTGGCCAGCACGGGGTCATTGGGGGCGTCCTTGGGGTCCCAGTGGTCACTCACAGTGGTCAGCACGGGGTCACAGGGGTCACTGGGGGGGTCACTGAGGGGTCACTGGGGAGGGGTCAATGGGGGGTCACTGGAGGTCCCAGTGGTCACTCACAGTGGCCAGCTCCTGGTCACAAGGGTCACTGGGGGGGTCACTGGGGGTCTCAGTGGTCACTCACAGTGGTCAGCACAGGGTCACAGGGTCAGTGGGGGGGGTCACTGGGGAGGGGTCAATGGGGGGTCACTGGAGGTCCCAGTGGTCACTCACAGTAGCCAGCATGGGGTCACTGGGGTCAGTGTGGTCACTGTGGGGGTCCCAGGGGTGTCCTGGGGTTCCCAGTGGTCACTCACAGTGGCCAGCTCCTGGTCACAAGGGTCACTGGGGGGGGTCACTGGGGGGGTCTCAGTGGTCACTCACAGTGGTCAGCACGGGGTCACAGGGGTGTCCCAGGGGGCTCAATGGGGGTTCAGTGAGGGGTCATTGGGCTCCTAGTGGTCACTCATGGTGGCCAGTGTGGGTTCCAGGGGTCACTGAGGTCCCAGTGGTCACTCATGGTGGCCAGTGCAGTGTCACTGAGGGGTCCCTGGGGTTCCTAGTGGTCACTCATGGTGGCCAGTGTGGGTTCCAGGGGTCACTGAGGTCCCAGTGGTCACTCATGGTGGCCAGTGTGGGTTCCAGGGGTCACTGAGGTCCCAGTGGTCACTCATGGTGGCCAGTGTGGGTTCCAGGGGTCACTTACAGTGGCCAGAGTGGGGTCCCAGGGAGGTCAATGGGGGTTCAATGAGGGGTCACTGGGGTCGCAGTGGTCACTCATGGTGGTCAGTGTGGAATCCCAGTGGTCACTGGGGGGGTCCCGGGGAGGTCACTGAGGGGTCACTGGGCGAGTCTCAGTGGTCACTCACAGTGGCCAACACGGAGTCCCAGAGGTCACTGAGGGGTCACTGGGAGTTTCCCAGTGGTCACTCACAGTGGTCAGTGTGGAATCCCAGTGGTCACTGGGGGGGGTCACTGAGGGGTCACTGAGGGGTCACTGGGGGGTCATTGGGGGGGTCACTGAGGGGTCACTGGAGGGGTCACTGGAGGGGTCACTGAGGGGTCAGTGGAGAGGTCACTGGGGGTCACTGGGGGGGTCACTGAGGGGTCACTGGAGGGGTCACTGGGGGGTCACTGGGGGGGTCACTGAGGGGTCACTGGGGGGTCATTGGGGGGTCACGGAGGGGGTCACCGAGGGGTCACTGGAGGGGTCACTGGGGGGTCAGTGGAGGGGTCACTGGGGGGGTCACTGAGGGGTCACTGAGGGGTCACTGGAGGGGTCACTGGGGGGTCATTGGGGGGGTCACGGAGGGGGTCACCGAGGGGTCCCAGCGGTCACTCACAGTGGTCAGCGTGGGCCCCCTCCTCAGCAGCGCTCTGTCCACTCTCCGGCCCTGCCACGGCCGCGGGGCCGTCGGGTCCAGGGCCCCGCAGGACAGGATGGGACCGGCCAGGAACCGCTCGCGTCCCCACGGCTCGGACAGTGTCCTGAGGGACATGGGGACAGTGTCCTGAGGGACAGGGGGGACATGGGAACAGTGTCCTGAGGGACAGGGGGACAGTGTCCTGAGGGACAGGGGGACATGGGGACAGTGTCCTGAGGGACAGGGGGACAGGGGGACAGTGTCCTGAGGGGACATGGGGACATGGGGACAGTGTCCTGAGGGACAGGGGGACAGTGTCCTGAGGGACATGGGGACAGTGTCCTGAGGGACAGGGGGACATGGGGACATGGGGACAGTGTCCTGAGGGACAGGGGGACATGGGGACAGTGTCCTGAGGGACATGGGGACAGTGTCCTGAGGGACAGGGGGACATGGGGACATGGGGACAGTGTCCTGAGGGACAGGGGGACAGTGTCCAGAGGGACAGGGGGACAGTGTCCTGAGGGACATGGGGACAGTGTCCTGAGGGACAGGGGGACACAGTGGGACATGGGGACAGTGTCCTGAGGGAGATGGGGACATGGGGACACAGGACAGGATGGGACCGGCCAGGAACCGCTCGCGTCCCCACGGCTCGGACAGTGTCCTGAGGGACAGGGGGACAGTGTCCTGAGGGGACACGTGTGGAACCAGTGGTACAGTGGGGTTCCCGAGGAGGTCACTGGGGGACATGGGGAGTCTCAGTGGTCACAGTGGCAACAGGGTCACAGAGGTCATGAGGTCACTGGGAGTTTCCATGGGTGACTCACAGTGGTCCATGTGGAGATCCACAGTGGACATGGGGGGTACTGAGTGGTCCTGAGGGGTCACGAGGAGGAGGGTACATGGGGGCATGGGGGCATTGGGGGGCACAGGTTGGGACCATGGGGACACAGTGGATCATGGGGACATCAGTGGACATGGGGACATGGGGGGTACATGCGGGTCCATTGGGGGTACACGAGGGCACTGGGGGACACGGGGTCATGGGGTCAATGAGGGCTCACGGGGTGACACAGGGCATGGAGGGTACCACCGGTCCCCCCAGTGGTCACTCCACATCCGTGGTCCCCAGTGGTCCCCCCCATGCACCTCTTCACTCTCCGCTCCTAGGCCAGGGACCTGGGGCTCTCGTGTCCAGCGCAGGAATTGATGGACGGCCGGTACCCTCGCCCGGCTGGACAGTGTCAGGGGAAGAGGAAGGGGACATGGGACATGAGTCGGGGACCGCGGACATGGGGAAGGGGACATGGGAAGGGACAGGGAAGGGAGGTTAGGGAGGGGGACAGTGAGGGGACAGTGGTCCAGGACGGGGACCACCGGAACAGTTCTGAGGGAGGGGGACAGGGGAGTGACCAGGGGAGGGGGACATGGGACAGTGCTGAGCGGGGACCCTGGGGACATAGGGGAGTGCTAGGACAGGGACATGGGACAGGTGAGGGACATGGGGACAGTTCAGAGGACGGGGACCCGGGACATGTCTGAGGGACAGGAAGGGACAGGAGGGGACAGTGTCGAGGGACAGGGGGACATGGCTGGGGACCGGGACAAGGGAAGTGCAGAGGACAGGGACATGGGGACAGGTTGAGGGACAGGGGACATGGGGACATGAGGCGGGTCCCGGAGACAGGGGGGAAGCAGGAGGGGACAGAGGGACAGGGACATGAGCGGGACCCGGGGACAAGTGCTGAGGGACAGGGAAGGGGACATGGAGAGGATCAGGGGACATGAGGGCCGGGGACAGCCTGAGGACACGGGAGGGGACAGGAGGGCACGGAACAGGAGAGGGAAGGAATGGGACAGGGGACATGCGAGGGACAGGAGGACATGGGACAGGTCCACCCGAGGACATAGGGGAATGGGGACAGAGGGGACCAGTGGACATGACAGGGGACCTGGGACATAGGGGGACAGGCCTGGGGACAGGAGGGACACAGAGGGACATGGGGACACAGGGACATGGGGACATGGGGACCGGGACACAGAGGGCCATGGGGACACGGGGACATGGGGAGGGGGCCACGGGACACATGAGTGAGACCACCCCCCCCCGACATGTGGCTGGCGTGTCGGACAGGTACCATTAGTCGGACCTCTGCGACCTCAGGGAGTGGGACAGGAGGGTACCAGGTAGGATGGTGAGGGAGGAGTTGGACGAGACATGCGCTCACCCGGACAAGGGGGGGACAGGAGGGGACAGGGACATGAGCGGGACCCCGGACACAGGGAGGGGACAGGAGGGGACAGGGACATGAGCGGGACCCCGGACATAGGGAGGGGACAGGAGGGGACAGGAGGGGACAGGGACATGAGTGAGACCCCCGACATGTGGAGGGGACAGGGAGGGGACAGGGACATGAGCGGGACCCCGGACATAGGGAGGGGACAGGAGGGGATAGGGAGGGGACATGGAGGGGACAGGGGGGGACAGGGACATGGAGGCGGGAACCCCGGACATAGGGAGGGGACAGGGAAGGGGACAGGAGGGAGAGGGGACAGGGACATGAGTGGGACCCCCGACATGTGGGAAGGAGGGACAGGAGGGGACAGGGACATGAGCGGGACCCCGGACATAGGGAGGGGACAGGAGGGGACAGGAGGGGACAGGGAGGGGACAGGGACATGAGCGGGACCCCGGACACAGGGAGGGGACAGGAGGGACAGGGAGGGGACAGGGACATAACCGGGACCCAGAGCCAGGAGGGGACAGAAAGGGACAGGGGGAGGGAATGAGCGGGACCCGACACAGGGAGGTGAACAGGAGACCCAGGGGACAGGAAGGGACCCAGGAGGGACTAGGAGGGGACAGGAGGGGATCAGGAGGGACAGGAGGGGACAGGGACATGAGTGGGACCCCAGGGCAGGAGGGGACAGGGAGGGGACAGGGAAGAGTGAGACCCGACATGGAGGGGACAGGAGGGGACAGGAGGGGACAGGGACATGAACGCAACCCCAGGGGCCAGGGAGGGGACAGTGGGCTCCCCAGGCACGGGTAACCATGGGGTCCCCGTCCAGAGGTGACACCGGGGTCCCGGGGAGGTGACAGCAGGATCCCTGGGGAGGTGACACTGGGGTCCCCGGCCAGAGGTGACATTGGTGTCCCCACCGATGGCCCAGGGCTGCTCCTGGCCCGAGTCGCGGCATGCCGGGTCCCAGAACTCCTTGAACAGGGCGTGCCGCCGGTTCTGGCTGTCACCTGCCGGGGACACGGCGCTGCTGTCACCCCCGTGTCCCCCCCGATGTCCCCCTCTCCCCGTGTGCCACCCCGTGTCCCCCATCCGGCTGCTCTGTCCCCTGCCTGTGTCCCCACAGTGTCCCCTCCGCATCCCTTTGTGTCCCACATCTCTGTCCCCCGTGTCCCCTCGTGTCCCCTGTCCCCCTCCCTGCGGGTCCCCCCATGTCCCTCCATGTCCCTCCCTGTCCCCATCCCTGTCCATGCCTTTGTGTCCCACACCTCTGCCCCTCCTGTCCCCCATGTCCCCCATGTCCCCTGTCCTTCCCATGTCCCCCATGTCCCTCTGTCCCCCTCGTGTCCCCCCAGCCCTCTGTCCCCCTGCCCCATGTCCCCTATTGTCCCACCCTGTCCCCTGCCCATGTGTCCCCTGTCCCCCTTCCCGTGTCCCCCAGTCCCTGTTGTCCCCTCCCTGTCCCCCCTTCCCTTTGTGTCCACTCCCCCCCATTGTCCCTCTGTCCCTCTGCCCATGTCCCCCGTGTCCCCCTGTCTCCCCTCATGTCCCCCCAGTCCTTCTGTCCCCTGCCCAGTCGTGTCCCCTACGTTTTGTTCCCACACCTCTGTCCCCTGCCTGTGTCCCCCATGTGTCCCCCCGTCTATCCTGTGTCCCCTGTCCCCACTCCCTGTGTCCCCCTGTCCCCTCTGATCCCCCATGTCCCCGTCCCTTCGTGTCCCCCCTCATGTCCCTCTGGTCCCCACCTTGCCCCCCGTGTCCCTCCTTGTCCCCTGTCCCGCCCCTCGTGTCCCCCGTGCCTCCAGCCACCGCTGTCCTTGCCTGTCCCTTTGTTTCCCACACCTCTGTCCCCTCCTGTGTCCCCCGTGTCCCTCCATGTCCCTCTGTCTCCTGCCCATGTTCCTTCATGTCTCACACCTCTGTCCCCCATGTCCCCTGTCCCCGTGTGTCCCCCCGTGTCCCCCATGTGGCCCCATGTCCCTCTGTCCCCGTCCCGTGTCCCCTCGTGTCCCCTGTCCCCCTCCCATGTCCCCCAATGTCCCACACCTCTGCCCCCTGAGTCCCCCCATGTCCCCTGTTCCTCTGTCCCCGGCCCGTGTCCCCCCATGTCCCTCTGTCCCCCTCCCATGTCCCCCCCATGTCCCTCTGTCCCCTGCTCGTGTCCCTTTATTTCCCACACCTCTGTCCCCTCCTGTGTCCCCCATGTCCCCCTGTCCCGTGCCCGTGTCCCCCTGTGTCCCTCTGTCCCCCCATGTCCCCCCATGTCCCCCCATGTCCCCCTGCCCATGTCCCTTTGTGTCCCACACCTCTGCTCCCCCATGCCCCCCTGTGTCCCTCTGTCCCCCTCCCATGTCCCCCAATGTCCCAAACTTCTGCCCCCATGTCCCCCCGTGTCCCTCCATGTCCCCCCGTGTCCCATTGTGTCCCACACCTCTGCCCCCCGTGTCCCCCCGTGTCCCTCTGTCCCTCTGCCCATGTCCCCCGTGTCCCCTGTCTCCCTCTCGTGTCCCCTCATGTCCTTCTGTCCCTCTGCCCATGTCGCCTGTCCCTCTCCTGTGTCCCCCTGTGTCCCACACCCCTGTCCCCTCCTGTGTCCCCCTGTGTCCCACACCTCTGTCCCCTGCCTGTGTCCCCCTGTGTCCCACACCTCTGTCCCTTCCTGTGTCCCCCATGTCCCCCAAACTCCCTGTGTCCCCACAGTGTCCCCTCTGCATCCCCCCATGTCCCCTGTCCCTTCGTGTCCCACACCTCTGTCCTCTGTGTCCCCCCATGTCCCCCCGTGTCCCTCCATGTCCCTCTGTCCCCTGCCCGTGTCCCTTCATGTTCCACACCGCTGTTCCTTGTGTCCCCCCGTGTCCCTCTGTCCCCTGCCCATGTCCCCCGTGTCCCACACCTCCGTCCCCTCCTGTGTCCCCCATGTCCCCCATCTCCCTCTGTCCCCTCCCTGTGTCCCCACAGTGTCCCCTCCGCATCCCCCCATGTCCCCTCGTGTCCCTCCATGTCCCTCTGTCCCCTGCCTGTGTCCCTTCATGTTCCGCACCTCTGTTCCTTGTGTCCCCCCGTGTCCCTCTGTCCCCTGTCCGTGTCCCCCCGTGTCCCTCTGTCCCCTGCCCGTGTCCCCCCCATCCCCCGTGTCCCTCTGTCCCCTGCCCGTGTCCCCCCCATCCCCCCGTGTCCCCTGTCCCCACCGCGGGAGCAGTTGTCGAAGTTGAGGTCCCCGCAGAGGACATCGAAGGCCACCAGGTCCCCAGGCCGGTGCTGGCCATCCCGGAACTCCCGGAGCCACTGGAGCACGCAGGACAGCTGCTGGTCACGGATGGTGGCATCGGCTGGGACAGGGGGACATGGGGACATCATGGGGACATGGGGACATCATGGGGACAGGGACAGACACAGGGACAGACACAGGGACAGGGACACAGGGACAGACACAGGGACAGCTGCTGGTCACGGATGGTGGCATCGGCTGGGACAGGGACACAGAGACATCATGGGGACAGGGACAGACACAGGGACACAGGGACAGACACAGGGACATGGACATGGGGACAGGGACAGACACAGGGACACAGGGACAGACACAGGGACATGAACATGGGGACAGGGACAGACACAGGGACAGACACAGGGACAGCTGCTGGTCACAGATGGTGGCATCAGCTGGGACAGGGACATCATGGGGACATCATGGGGACAGGGACAGACACAGGGACAGACACAGGGACATGGACATGGGGACAGGGACAGACACAGGGACAGACACAGGGACAGCTGCTGGTCACGGATGGTGGCATCGGCTGGGACAGGGACACAGGGACATCATGGGGACATCATGGGGACATCATGGGGACAGGGACAGACACAGGGACACAGGGACAGACACAGGGACAGCTGCTGGTCACGGATGGTGGCATCGGCTGGGACAGGGACACGGGGACATCATGGGGACAGGGACAAACACAGGGACACAGGGACAGACACAGGGGCAGCTGCTGGTCACAGATGGTGGCATCAGCTGGGACAGGGAGACATGGGGACATCATGGGGACAGGGACAAACACAGGGACATGAACATGGGGACAGGGACAGACACAGGGACGGACACAGGGACAGCTGCTGGTCACGGATGGTGGCATCGGCTGGGACAGGGACACAGGGACATCATGGGGACAGGGACAGACACAGGGACACAGGGACATGGACATGGGGACAGGGACAGACACAGGGACAGACACAGGGACAGCTGCTGGTCACGGATGGTGGCATCGGCTGGGACAGGGACATGGGGACATCATGGGGACATGGAGACATCATGGGGACAGGGACAGACACAGGGACACAGGGACAGCCACAGGGACAGCTGCTCATCATGGATGGTGGCATCGGCTGGGACAGGGACAGGGGGACATCATGGGGACATCATGGGGACAGGGACAGACACAGGGACACAGACATGGACACAGGGACACAGGGACAGACACAGGGACATGAACATGGGGACAGGGACAGACACAGGGACAGCTGCTGGTCATGGATGGTGGCATTGGCTGGGACAGGGACACAGGGACATCATGGGGACATGGGGACAGGGACATGGGGACACGGGGACACAGGGACACGTACAGACACTGGGACAGGGGCATGGGACATGGGACACGGGACATGGGGACATGGGGACATGAGGACATGGACACGGGGACACATACAGACACAGGGGTAGGAACACAGGGACATAGGGACACGTATGGACACTGGGACAGGGACACGGGACATGGGGACATGGACGTGGGGACACGGGGACACATACAGATACAGGAATGGGGACATGAGGACATGGGGGCATGGACATGGGGACATGGACAGACACCAGGACAGGGACACAGGACATGGGGACAGACAGTGATGGGGACACAGGGACACACAGGTGTATATGGACAATGGGGGACATGGGGACACAGAGGGACAGACGCCGGGACACTGGGGACAGGGGGACACAGACACATGGGTGCAAGGGAACACAGACACGAGGACATGGGGACAGGGGGACACACAGACACTTGGGGACATGGGGACACATGAACACGGACACAAGGACATGGGGACAGGGGGACACACAGATACTTGGGGACATGGGGACACATGAACACGGACACAAGGACACAAGGACATGGGGACACACGGACACACACATGGGGACGCGTGGACAGATGGACACACAGATGTGGTGGGAAACAAACACCTGGACACAGCAGGACAAGGACACCTGGACACACCTGGACAACACCCCAAGGCCCCCCAATGTCCCCTCCAGTGTCCCCCCACGCCGTCACCGTGTCCCCACTCACCCGCGGGCGCCTGCAGGTGGGTGCAGCCCAGGTACCCCACGACGCGCCGGCCTCTCCCCATCCCCAACAGCACCTGGCGGGGACACCAACCCCATGTCACATGTCACCTCAGCCCCGTGTCACCCCCTCAGGTGTCCCCCCAGGTGTCGCCCCCTCACCTGTGCCACCAGCAGCCCCTTGTTGGCCAGCGCGTCCTCGCGGGCGGCGTTGGGGAAGGGCAGGAAGCGGGCGGCCAGCAGCGGGAAGCGGCTGCCCAGGAGGAGCCCGCTGCCCAGCGCCCGCAGCCGCCCGCAGCGCCACCCGCCCGGCCCCACGCCCCACAGCACGTGCGGGAAGCGCCGCCCCAGCTGCCGGCGCAGCGCGGCGGCCGCGGCGCCGTCAAACACCTCCTGCAGGCACACGAAGTCCACGTCCGGCGGGATGCGGGCGCTCAGCACCGGGGGCATGGGGTCGGCCAGCGGGATCGGCCGCTCCGGCCCCGCGCTGGACATTGGGCATGGAGCGGCTCCCAGGGTTGGGGTGGTCATCGGTGTTGGGGTGGTCATCGGTGTTGGGTTGGTCATTGGCGTTGGGCTGGCCCTCAGTCTTGAGTTGGTCATTGGTGTTGGGTTGGTCGTCCAGGTTGAGTTGGTCATCGGTGTTGGGTTGGTCATTGGAGTTGGGTTGGTCATCCATGTTGAGTCGGTCATTGGTGTTGGGTTGGTCATTGGAGTTGGGTTGGCCCTCAGTCTTGAGTTGGTCATTGGTGTTGGGTTGGTCATTGGAGTTGGGTTGGTCATCCATGTTGAGTCGGTCATTGGTGTTGGGCTGGTCATTGGAGTTGGGTTGGTCATCGGTGTTGGGCTGGCCCTCAGTCTTGAGTTGGTCATTGGAGTTGGGTTGGTCATCCGTGTTGAGTTATCCATCAATGTTGGGTTGTCCATCAATGTTGGGTTGTCCATCAATGTTGGGTTGGTCACCCATGTTGAGTTGTCCATAAATGTTGGGTTGGTCACCCATGTTGAGTCAGTCATTGCAGCTGGGTTGGTCATCCATGTTGGGTTGCCCATTGGCGTTGGGTTGCCCACCGGCATCTCCGCCCATTCCATCGTGCCGTCCACTCTCTCCGCCGGCCCGGCCACCCTCCACGCGTCCCCCCTGGCATCCCCACCCGGGTGCCCCCGCGCCGCGGTGCCCCCGTACCCGCGGCCCCTCCGTGGCTCCAGCAGCCCACGCCGGTGTCCGGCCGGCTCCGCGGGCGCTCCGGCCGCCAGCACCCGCCCGATGAGCGCCGCCCGGCGCCGCGTGTCGCTCAGGTTGCTGAAGCGCGCCAGCCCGCTGGGCAGCAGGCACACGTTGGCCGTCAGGAAGGTGAAGCCGCGCGCTCGCCGCGGGTCCCAGGGCTCGGCCGTGGCCGTGCTGACCGTGTGCTGGTGGACAAATGACCGGCGCTTGGCCTGCGCCGGGAGCCACAGCAGCAGCCCCAGCAGTGCCGGTGGCAGCGCCAGCACCAGCGCCAGAACCAGCGCCAGAACCAGCACCGGTGCCAGCAGCACCCGGGCACCCACGGCCAGGCATTGCCAGGCCCGGTGCCGCCGCCAGCGTGCCCGCTGTGCCGTGGTGGGCACCAGCAGCGCCAGCAGCCAGTCCAGCGCCCAGTACCCGGGGGTCAGCAGCGCTTCGGCCACTGCGGCCATTGCGGCCAGTGTCCGGCTGGGGAAGGGAGTGTCCGGCAGAGTGGACGGGGGTGGCCACGGCATTGGGGTGTCCTCGGTGTCCCCCTGGAGGGGTTGGGAGGCTTGGAGGCAGATGGCACAACCTGTGGGGAGAGGTCTCGGTGAGGGCAGGGGGACCCTGGGCATGTCCCTGTCACCGGATGGAGCGGGACCCTCCGTGACCCCCGTGGGAAAATGGGGCCTGACCCCCTCCGGGAGTCCTGGTCAGCGTGGGACACTCCTGTGGCCGGAGTGCGACCCGGCCCCATCCAGGCCACCACCGTGGGGACGTCCCCGGACCCCCCCCCAAATCCCAAATCCCAAATCCCCGTGGGAAACTCACGCGGCCGCAGCGCGACCCCCCCGCACCATCCCGGCCACCGTGGGAAACTCCTGCGGCCACCGTGGGAATGTCCGGTGGGAGTGTCCCCTGGCCGGGCCATCCCCCGCGTCCCCGGTGCCACCGTGGGAATGTCCCCAGCGGTCACCGTGGGAATGTCCAGCGGCAATGCAATGTCCCCTGCCCGGGACCCTCCCCCTGTCCGGATGGGGGTGACGGACACGGAACCCCTCCCCTCCCTCTCGGTGTCCCCTCCCCGGGACCCCCGAGGCCACCTCAGGTGGGCGGGGACGCTCCGGTCCCCACCTGCGCCCCCAGCCCCGCCCCTTCCGCAGCCGCCCCCTCACCTGTGCCCGGGTTTGGGGGGGGTCTGGAGGCACCGGGACCCTGCTCAGGGTGAGGCAGGACAGGTGAGGCCCGAACCTTGAGCCCGGCCAGGTGAGGCCAGGCCCCTCCCCTTGTCCAGGTGAGTCCCGGCTCCTCCCCTTGGCCAGGTGAGTCCTGATCCTGGCCAGGTGAGCCCAGGCCCCTCCCCTTGTCCAGGTGAGTCCTGGTGGATCAGCCTGTCCAGGTGAGTCCAGGCCCCTCCCCTTG
Organism: Zonotrichia leucophrys gambelii; assembly: GCF_028769735.1. Classification (NCBI taxonomy): domain Eukaryota; kingdom Metazoa; phylum Chordata; class Aves; order Passeriformes; family Passerellidae; genus Zonotrichia; species Zonotrichia leucophrys. Next base: position 88,049 of record NW_026992331.1, on the reverse strand, counting down.
CCCAGGTGAGTCCTGGTGGATCAGCCTGGCCAGGTGAGTCCCGGCCCCTCCCCTTGTCCAGGTGAGTCCCGGCTCCTCCCCTTGGCCAGGTGAGTCCTGATCCCATCCAGGTGAGCCCAGGCCCCTCCCCTTGTCCAGGTGAGTCTGGTGGATCAGCCTGTCAGTGAGCCCAGGCCCTCCCCTTGTCCAGGTAGTCCTGGTGGATCAGCCTGGCCAGGTGAGTCCCGGCTCCTCCCCTTGGCCAGGTGAGTCCTGATCCCATCCAGGTGAGCCCAGGCCCCTCCCCTTGTCCAGGTGAGTCCCAGCTCCTCCACTTGGCCAGGTGAGTCCTGGTGGATCAGCCTGTCCAGGTGAGTCCCGGCCCCTCCCCTTGGCCAGGTGAGTCCTGTCCGGCCAGGCTGGCCTGACAGGTTTGGCAGCTCTGAGCCCCCAGGGCCGGACACTGAACGCGGTCAGTGACACCTCACCTGGGCAGGTAACATCTCACCTGGGCCAATAAAACCTCACCTGGGCAGGTAACACCTCACCTGGGCCACTGACACCTCACCTGGGCAGGTAAAACCTCACCTGGGCAGGTGAGACATCACCTAGACCAATAAAACCTCACCTGGGCCACTGACAGCTCACCTGGGCAGGTGATTCCTGCCTGACTCCTGCCCCAATTCTTCCCAGATCCTGCTGACTCTGCAGCTGCCCAACCCCAGCATGGGATGGAGCCGGACACTGGGAGCACTGGGGACACTGGGAATGCTGGGGACACTGGGGACACTGGGGACACTGGGGACACTGGGGACACTGGGGACACTGGGGACACTGGGGACACTGGGAATGCTGGGGACACTGGGGACACTGGGAAGCTGGGGGACACTGGGGGACACTGGGGGACGATGGGGACATGGGGACATGCTGGGGATACTGGGGACACTGGGAATGCTGGGGACACTGGGGACACTGGGGACATTGGGGATGCTGGCCATACTGGGGTCACTGGGGATAATGGGACACTGGGGACACTGGGGGACACTGGGGGACACTGGGGACACTGGGGACACTGGGGGACACTGGGGACACTGGGAATGCTGGGGACACTGGGGACACTGGGAATGCTGGGGACACTGGGGATGCCGGCCATACTGGGGACACTGGGGATAAGGGGACACTGGGGACACTGGGGGCACTGGGAATGCTGGGGACAATGGAAATACTGGTGACACTGGGAATGCTGGGGACACTGGGGGCACTGGGGACACTGGGAATGCTGGGGACACTGGGGACACTGGGGACACTGGGGACACTGGGAATGCTGGGGACACTGGAGCGACACTGGGACACTGGGGCACTGGAAATGGACATGGGGACACTGGGACACTGGGGACATGGGGACACTGGGACACTGGGGATCATGGGACACTGGATGCTGGGCCAATGGGTCTGGGACACTGGGATAATGGGACACTGGGGACACTGGGACTGGGACACTGGGGAACAGGACACTGGGGATACCCGGAATGCTGGGGACACTGGGGACACTGGGGACTGGGACACTGGGACACTGGGGCACTGGGGACACTGGGACACTGGGGCACTGGGGATATGGGGGACACTGGGGACTTGGGGCACTGGGGACACTGGGGACGACTGGGGACACTGGGACACTGGCCATACTGGGGTCATTGGTGGCACCCACAGGGCCCCAGCCAGCATCACCCTGGGTGCCAGTGGGATGGAGCGCTGGCATGCACCTGGGACACGGCCACGGTGTGGCACTGCGGCCATGGGACATGGCCCGGGGACACCCACTGGGCACAATTGTGTCACTGGGACGATGGGGAACTGTCCAGGACCCAGTGGCCACCCAAGGGTCCCAGTGCCTCAGGGTCCACCTAGGGACCCACTGTGGCCACAGTGGTCCCCCCATAGGGGTCAGTGTCACCAGATGCCATCCAGAGGGGTCCACTGGACCCAGGTCCCAGTGCCACCAGTGTGCCCTGTGCCCACTGTGGGCCACTGGTCCCCCAGTGTCCACCACAGTGCCCACTGGGGGACCCCAGGCACAAATGGGGTCACTGTGTACCCAGGGCCACAGGTGTCCCAGTGTCCACCAGTGGTCACTGGGGCACCTGGGGATCCAGGTGTACCCAGTGGTACACCAGGGTCCAGTGCCCACCCAGAGGGGTCACCTGTGCACCCATGGGTCACATGTCACTGTGCCACAGTGCCCCCAGGTGTCACCCAGGGTCCACCAGAGGGGTTCCAGGTGCCCGGTGTCCAGGTCCCAGTGCCACCAGTGTCCCGCAGTGTGGCACCTGGTCACTCAGTGCCCACCCAGGTCCCCTGTGTCCCAGTGGGCACCTGTGTTCCGTGTCCCCAGTGGTCCCAGTGTCCCCAGTGCCCCCTGTGCCCCAGTGTCCCACAGTGTCTCCTTCCCCAGGCCCACAGTGTCCCCAGTGCCCACCTAGGGGTCCCCAGTGTCCCCAGTGCCACCCAAGGTTCAGTGCCCCAGTGTCCCCGTGTCCCCCAGTGCCACCCAGTGTCCCCAGTGTCCCCAGTGCCCACCCAAAGGGTTCCATGTGTCCCCAGTGCACATGCCAAGGGGTACCAGTGTCCCCAGTGTCCTCACAGTGGTCCCAGTGTCCCCCATGTCCCAGTGTCCCCAGTGCCACCAGTGTACCCCAGTGTCCCAGTGCCCACCCAAGGGTTCCAGTGTCCCCAGTGTCCCAGTGTCCCCAGTGTCCCCAGTGTCCCCATGTGTCCCCAGTGTCCCCAGTGCCCACCCAAGGTTCCTTCCCAGGGGTCCCATGTGCCCCAGTGACCAGTGTCCCAGTGTCCCCAGTGCCCACCCAGTGTCCCCAGTGTCCCCAGTGTCCCACAGTGTCACCCACCGTGTCCCAGTGTCCCCAGTGTCCCACAGTGTCCACCCAGTGTCCCCCAGTGTCCCCAGTGCCCACCCAAAGGGTTCCAGTGTCCCCAGTGTCCCCAGTGTCCCCCAGTGTCCCCAGTGTCCCCCAGCATCCACCCAAAGGGTTCCAGTGTCCCCAGTGTCCCCAGTGTCCCCCAGTGTCCCCAGTGTCCACCCAGTGTCCACCCAGTGTCCCCAGTGTCCCCAGTGTCCCCAGTGCCCACCCAGTGTCCCCCAGTGTCCCCAGTGTCCCCCAGTGTCCCCCAGTGTCCCCCCAGAGGGGTCCCAGTGTCCCCAGTGTCCACCCAGTGTCCCCCAGTGTCCCCCAGTGTCCCCCCAGTGTCCCCAGTGTCCCCCAGTGTCCCCCAGTGTCCCCAGTGTCCCCCCAGAGGGGTCCCAGTGTCCCCAGTGTCCCCCAGTGTCCCCAGTGTCCCCCAGTGCCCCCAGTGTCCCCCAGTGTCCCCCAGTGTCCCCAGTGTCCCCCAGTGTCCCCAGTGTCCCCCAGTGTCCCCAGTGCCCACCCCTCAAGCCAGGGGTGTCACCAGGCTCTGTCCCAGTACCGGGGGCGGTGGCACATGGCCCGTGCTGGCCCGGTGACACCGGGATTGTCCCCTCGGTGCCGGCAGTGTCACCCCCATTGTCCCCTCGGTGCCGGCAGTGTCACCCCCATTGTCCCCACGGTCGTGGCAGTGTCACCCCCATTGTCCCGGGTGTGGCCGCCGAGCCCTCCCTGCCGTGTCCCTTGCTGTGCCCGGGGGGCACAGGTGACACCACGAGTGACACCGCAAGTGGCACCGCGCCGCGGTGGCCCGAGGGCTGGGCAGGACCCGCGCCAGCTCCGGGCCCGTCCCGGTTCCCGGTTCCCGGTTCCCATTTCCCGATTCCCGGTCCCCATTTCCCCGTTCCCATTTCCCGATTCCCCGTTCCCATTTCCCCGTTCCCGGTTCCCATTTCCCGGTCCCCTCCAGTGCCACTTGTCGCCGCCACCTCCCTGCCACCCCCTCACCTCCGCACGCCGCCATCGGGGCCACCACCGGGGCCACCACCGGGGCCACCACCGGGGCCACCACCGGAGCCACCACCGGGGCCACAACCGGGAGCCACCACCGGCGGCCGCAGGTGACAAACAAAACATCCGCCGGCCGCGGGGTCACCGCGGCGCCGCCCGGTGTCGCGTTCCTGTCGCGCTGCGTGGCCGGACACGGTGCCACCCCCGGGACACGGACACGGGGCCACCCCCGGGACACGGACACGGTGCCACCCCCGGGACACGGACACGGGGCCACCCCCGGACACAGACACGGGGCCACCCCCGGGACACGGACACGGTGCCACCCCCGGGACACGGACACGGTGCCACCCCCGGGACACGGACACGGTGCCACCCCCGGGACACCGAGGCCACCTCCGGACACGGTGCCACCCCCGGGACACGGACACGGTGCCACCCCCGGGACACGGACACGGGGCCACCCCCGGGACACGGACACGGTGCCACCCCCGGGACACGGACACGGTGCCACCCCCGGGACACGGACACGGGGCCACCCCCGGGACACGGACACGGTGCCACAGCCCCCCCCGGGACACGGACACGGTGCCACCCCCGGGGCACGGACACGGTGTCACAGCCCCCCCCGGGCCACCAGTGCCACCCCCGGGACACGGACACGGTGCCACCCCCGGACACGGTGCCACCCCCGGGACACCGAGGCCACCTCCGGACACGGTGCCACCCCCGGGACACGGACACGGGACCAGCCCCGGGACACGGACACGGTGCCACCCCCGGGACACCGAGGCCACATGGCCGCCACCGCCGCCGCCGCCAGGTGTGGCCGAACCGGTTCTCCCGGTAGCCCCAAGGGGCTGTGGTGGCACCTGGGTGGCAGCGGTGGCACCTGCGCCACCCCACAACACCCCCTCACCTGCCCAGGTGACACTGTGTGTGTGGGGGGGGTGGCCCGAGCTGTCCCTGTCCCCTTCTCTGTCCCCTCCCCTGTCCCCTCCCCTGTCCCCTTCCCTGTCCCCTTCCCTGTCCCCTCCATTTCCTTTTCCCGCCACCGCAGCGAGCGGACTCACGGCGGGGAGGGTCGGCTCCGTGTCCCCCCCTCTGTCCCCCGGACCCCCAAACCCCCAGACCTCGGTCCGTGTCACCCCCTGTCCCCTCCTGTCCCCTCCTGTCCCCTCCTGTCCCCTCCTGTCACCTCCTGTCCCCTCCTGTCCCCTCCTGTCCCCTCCTGTCACCTCCTGTCACCTCCCGTCGCTCCCTAAGGGGACACGGAATGTGACAGGGAAGGGGACACGGGAGGGGACACAGGAGGGGACACGGGAGGGGACACGGGAGGGGACACGGGAGGGGACAGGGGAGGGGACACGGGAGGGGACAGGGGAGGGGACAGGGGAGGGGACACCCCCCGACCGCCCCCCGGGACCCCCCGGTGACCTCGGTGTGGGTCCGCGGCTCCGTTGTTGTCGCCTCCAGAAGCGAAAGGAAAAGCGCGGCCAAAAGCGAAAGGAAAAGCGCCGTGACCCCCCCCCCCCAGCCGTGACCCCCCCAGTCCAGCCGTGACCCCCTCAGGGTGGTCGCGACCCCCCCAGTCCAGCCGTGACCCCCCCCAGTATGGCCATGACCCCCCCAGAATGGTGCCCCCAGTATGGCCGTGACCTCTCCCAGTACGGCCCCCCCAGTACAGCCGTGACCCCCCCAATATGGCCGTGACCCCCCTCAGTACAGCACTGACCCCCCAACTGTGGCCCTGACCCCCCCCCCAGTACAGCCCCCCCAGTAAAACCATGACCCCCCCAGTACACCACCCCCCCCCAGTATGGCCATGACCCCCCCCCCCAATACGATGCCCCCCAGTATGGTCATGATGCCCCCCAGTAAGGCCGTGACCCCCCCAGTATGGCCACGATCCCCCCACCCAGTACAGCCGTGACCACCCCCTCCCCCAGTACAGCCCCCAGGATGGTCATGATGCCCCCCAGTAAGGCCGTGACCCCCCCAGTATGGCAGGGACCCCTCCCATTATGACCCCCCAGTAGGGCTGTGACCCCCCAGTATGGCAGGGACCCACCCCCAGTATGGCTGTGACCCCTCCCAGTACACCCCCTCAGTATGGCAGTGACCCCCTCCCATTATGACCCCCCAGTATGGCCATGACCCCCCCCCAGTGCCGCCATGACCCCCCCCAGTATGGCAGGGACCCCCCCAGTATGGCCATGACCCCTCCCAGTACACCCCCCCCTCAGTATGGCAGGGACCCCCACCCATTATGACCCCCCAGTATGGCCGTGACCCCCCGCCAGTGCTGCCATGACCCCTCCCAGTATGGCAGGGACCCCCCCCAGTATGGCAGGGACCCCCCCAGTATGGCCGGGACCCCCCCCAGTATGGCAGTATAGCAGTGACCCCCCCCCAGTATGGCCATGACCCCTCCCAGTACACCCCCCCAGTATGGCAGGGACCCCTCCCATTATGACCCCCCAGTATGGCCGTGACCCCCCCCCCCCAGTGCAGCCATGACCCCTCCCAGTACACCCCCAGTATGGCCGTGACCCCCCCCAGTATGGCCGTGACCCCTCCCAGTATGGCCGTGACCCCTCCCAGTATGGCAGGGACCCCTCCCAGTACACCCCCCCTCAGTATGGCAGGGACCCCCTCCCATTATGACCCCCCAGTATGGCCGTCACCCCCCCAGTGCCGCCATGACCCCCCCCAGTATGGCAGTGACCCCCCCCAGTGCCGCCATGACCCCTCCCAGTATAGCAGTGACCCCCCCCAGTGCCGCCATGACCCCTCCCAGTATGGCAGGGACCCCTCCCAGTATGGCAGGGACCCCCTCCCATTATGACCTCCCAGAATGGCCGTGACCCCCCCCAGTGCCGCCATGACCCCTCCCAGTATGGCAGGGACCCCTCCCAGTATGACCCCCCAGAATAGCCGTGACCCCCCCAGTACGGCCCCCCCAGTATGGCAGGGACCCCTCCCATTATGACCCCCCAGTATGGCCGTGACCCCCCCCCAGTGCCGCCATGACCCCTCCCAGTATGGCAGGGACCCCTCCCAGTATGACCCCCCAGAATAGCCGTGACCCCCCCAGTACACCCCCCCCAGTATGGCAGTGACCGCCACAGTGCGGCCCCCCCAGTATGGCAGGGACCCCCTCCCATTATGACCCCCCAGTATGGCTGTGACCCCCCAGTATGGCCGGGACCCCCCCCAGTATGGCAGTATAGCAGTGACCCCCACCCCCCCAGTATGGCCATGACCCCTCCCAGTACACCCCCCCCCCAGTATGGCAGGGACCCCCTCCCATTACGACCCCCCAGTATGGCAGTGACCCCTCCCAGTATGGCAGGGACCCCCTCCCATTATGACCCCCCAGTGTCCCCAGTGTACCCCCAGTATGGCTGTGACCCCCCCCCCCCAGTTCCGCCATGACCCCTCCCAGTATGGCAGGGACCCCTCCCAGTATAGCAGTGACCCCCCCCCAGTATGGCAGGGACCCCCTCCCATTATGACCCCCCAGTATGGCCGTGACCCCCCCCCAGTGCCGCCATGACCCCTCCCAGTATAGCAGTGACCCCCCCCAGTATGGCAGGGACCCCCTCCCATTATGACCCCCCAGTATGGCCGTCCCCCCCCCCCAGTATGGCCGTGACCCCTCCCAGTATGGCTGTGACCCCCCCCCAGTGCCGCCATGACCCCTCCCAGTATGGCAGGGACCCCTCCCATTATGACCCCCCAGTACGGCTGTGACCCCCCCCAGTATGGCCGTGCCCCCCCCCATTAGAGCCGTGACCCCCGGACTGGGCAGACTGGGCAGGGCCCGGGGGTGGCACCGGCCCTGCAGCCCCCCCCCAGTGCTGTGCCCGCTGTGCCCGGGCCCACCCGGGCTGGGCAAGGGGAGGGAGCCCCGCGAGGGTCCTGTGCCAGGGACAGTGCCAGGGTCATGCCAGGGCCATGCCAGGGTCATGCCAGGGTCATGCCAGGTGCCATGCCAGGGTCATGCCAGGGTCATGCCAGGTGTCATGCCAGGTGCTGTGCCAGGTGCCATGCCAGGTGTCATGCCAGGGTCATGCCAGGTGCTGTGCCAGGTGCTGTGCCAGGATCATGCCAGGTGTCATGCCAGGTGCTGTGCCAGGTGTTGTGCCAGGGACAGTGCCAGGTGCAGTGCCAGGACAGGCCAGGGTCATGCCAGGTGCTGTGCCAGGATCATGCCAGGGGTCATGCCAGGGTCATGCCAGGTGTCATGCCAGGTTGCCAGGGCATGCCAGGTGCTGTCCAGGATCATGCCAGGTGCGTGCCAGGTGCCAGTGCCAGGTGTCTGGCCAGGTGACAGTGCCAGGGACACAGCTCAGGGACAGTGCCAGGTGTCCATGCCAGGGTCATGCCAGGTCATGCCAGTTGTGCTGTGCCAGGTGCATGCTGCCAGGTGCTGGGCCAGGGACAGTCAGGCACCAGGTGCCATCCTGAGTTTTGTGCCAGCTGCCATGCCAGGTGCCATGTCAGGATCATGCCAGGTGCCATTGGCCAGTAGCCAGTGTCAGAGTGCATGCCAGGTGTTGTGCCAGGTGCCATCCTGAGTTTTATGTCAGGTGCCATGTCCAGGCATGCAGGTCATGCCAGGTCTGTGCCAGGTGTCCGTGCCAGGTGTCATCAGGTCATGCCAGGTGTCTGTGCCAGATGCTGTCAGGTACCAGTCAGGATCATGCCAGGTTGTATCATGTGCCAGGTGTCTGGCCAGGTACCATGTCAGGATCATGCCAGTTATCATGCCAGGTCCTCTGCCAGGTGCTGTGCCAGGTGCCATGCCAGGTTCCAGGTGCCATCCTGAGTTTTGTGCCAGGTGCTGTGCCAGGTGCCATGCCAGGTGTGCTGCCAGGTGCCATGTCAGGATCATGCCAGGTGCTGTGCCAGGTGTCCTGTTGTGCCAGGTGCTGTGCCAGGTGCATGTCCGGTGCTGTGCCAGGTGCCATGCCAGGTGTGCTGCCAGGTGCCATGTCAAGTACCATGTCAGGATCATGCCAGGTGCTGTGCCAGGTGCCATCCTGAGTTTTGTGCCAGGTGCTATGCCAGGATCATGCCAGGTGTCATGCCAAGTCCTGTGCCAGGTCCTGTGCCCGGTATCATGCCAGGTGCCGTGCCAAGTCCTGTGCCAGGTGTCAGTTGGCATGCCAGGTATCATGTCAGGCACCATGCCAGGTGTCCTGCCAGGTTCCCGGTGCTGTGCCAGGTCTCATGCCAGGTCTCATGCCAGGCCCTGTGCCAGGTGTCATGCCAGGACCATGCCAGGTGCTTTTCAGGGGCCTGTGCCAGGTCCATTCCGGATACCAAGCCATGTGTCACATCAAGATCATGCCAGGTATCGTGCCAGGTGCTGTGCCAGGTGTCTGGCCAGGTACCATGTCAGGATCATGCCAGTTATCATGCCAGGTCCTCTGCCAGGTGTCATGGCCAGGTAGGTGCCAGATCATGCCTTATGCAGGTGCTGTGCCAGGTGCATGTAGTCCAGGTGCCATCCTGAGTTTTGTGCCAGGTGCTGTCAGGTTCCTGCCAGTGCATGCAGGTGCTGTGCCAGGTGCATTCAGGTCATGCCAGAGTCCTGTGCCAGGTGCTGTGCCAGGTGATATCAGGTGCCATCCTGAGCGTCATGCCAGGTACCATGCCAGGATCATACCAGGTGTCCTGCCAGGTTCCAGGTGCTGTGCCAGGTGCTGTGCCAGGCGTGATGCCAGGTGCATCCAGTGTTGCGCCAGGTGCCATGCCAGGTGCCATGCCAGGTGCATGCCAGGTCTGTGCCAGTCTGTCAGGTGCCATCCTGCGTCATGCCAGGTACCATGCCAGGATCATACCAGTGTCCTACCAGGTTCCAGGTGGCCAGGTGCCGTGCCAGGTGCCATGCCAGGTTCCATACCAGGTGCCATGCCAGGTCCTGTGCCAGGTGCTGTGCCAGGTACCGTGCCAGGTGCCATCCTGAGTTTTGTGCCAGGTGCCATGCCAGGATCATGCCAGGTGTCATGCCAAGTCCTGTGCCAGGTCTCATGCCAGGTATCACGCCAGATGCTGTGCCAGGTGTCAGTTGGCATGCCAGGTATCATGTCAGGCACCATGCCAGGTGTCCTGCCAGGTTCCCGGTGCTGTGCCAGGTCTCATGCCAGGTCTCATGCCAGGCCCTGTGCCAGGTGTCATGCCAGGACCATGCCAGGTGCTTTTCAGGGGCCTGTGCCAGGTCCATTCCGGATACCAAGCCATGTGTCACATCAAGGTCATGCCAGGTATCATGCCAGGTCCTGTGCCAGGTGTCATGTCAGGTTCCAGGTGCCATCCTGAGTTTTGTGCCAGGTGCAATGCCAGGTGTCATGCCAAGTCCTGTGCCAGATGCTGTGCCAGGTGTCAGTTGGCATGCCAGGTATCATGTCAGGCACCATGCCAGGTGTCCTGCCAGGTTCCAGGTGCTGTGCCAGGTCCTCTGCCAGGTGTCATGTCAGCTGTCATGTCAGGATCATGCCAGGTCCTTTTCCAGGTGCCATGCCAGGTGCTGTGCCAGGTGCAATGCCAGGTGTCCTGCCAGGTGTCATGTCAAATACCATGTCAGGATCATGCCAGGTGTCCTACCAGGTTCCAGATGCTGTGCCAGGCTCTGTGCCAGGTGCTGTGCCAGGTGTCATGCCAGGACCATGCCAGGCCCATGCCAGGTGCCATCCTGCGTGTTGTGCCAGGTGCTGTGCCAAGTGCAATGCCAGGTGCCATGCCAGGTGTCCTGCCAGGTGTCATGTCAATACCATGCCAGGATCATACCAGCTGTCCTACCAGGTTCCAGATGCTGTGCCAGATGCTGTGCCAGGTGCTGTGCCAGGTGCCATGCCAGGTGCCATGCCAGGTGCCATCCTGCGTGTTGTGCCAGGTGCTGTGCCAGGTGCAATGCCAGGTGTCCTGCCAGGTGTCATGTCAAATACCATGCCAGGATCATACCAGCTGTCCTACCAGGTTCCAGATGTTGTGCCAGGTGTCATGCCAGGTGCCATACCAGGTGTCATGCCAGGTGTCATGCCAGGTGCCATCCTGAGTGCCATGCCAGGTGCCATGCCAGGTGCCATACCAGGTTCCAGATGCTGTGCCAGGTGCCTGCCAGGTGCCACCCTGAGTGCCATGCCAGGTGCCGTGCCAGGCCCAGGTGCCACCTTCTCCACGTCCCACCATCTCTCCTTCCATGCCCGTGGGGTTCCCGTGGGGCACCCAGGGGGCGGGCCCGGGGGTCTGTGGGGAGGGGTCCCAGGTGTCCAGAGGGGTCTCAGGTCTTTGGGAGGGCACACAGGAGTCATGGGGAGGGGTCTGCAGGGGTCCCAGGTGCCCAGGGGGTCCCCAGGGTGCCCCAGGGTGCCCCAGGTGTCCAGAGGGGTCCCAGGGGTCCATAACGGCCTCAGGGGTCTGGGCGGAGGCCGCAGCCCCCACTGTGGGCATCCACTGGGTCCCTATGGGGCAGTGGGGTCTCTATGGGGCCAGACCCCTCTATGGGGCAGGGGGGGTCTCTATGGGGCCAGGTCCTTTTATGGGGACCTGGGCAGGGGGATCCCTATGGAGCAGGGGGATCCCTATGGGGCAGGGGGGGTCTCTATGGGTCCAGGCCCCTCTATGGGGCAGGGGGATCCCTATGGGGCAGGGGGGTCTCTCTATGGGGCCAGACCCCTCTATGGTCCAGAGGAGCGTTCTCTATGGGGCAGAGGGGTCTCCATGGTGCCAGGCCCCTCTATGGGGCAGGGGTCTCTCTATGGGGCAGGGGGGTTTCTATGGGTCCAGGCCCCTCTATGGGGCAGGGGGATCCCTATGGGGCAGGGGTGATCTCTATGGGGCCAGACCCCTCTATGGGCCAGAGGAGGGTTCTCTATGGGGCAGGGATGGTCTCTATGGGGCCAGCCCCCTCTATGGAGCAGGGGATTCCTAGGGGGCAGTGAGGGTCTCTATGGGGCCAGACCCCTCTAGGGAGCAGGGAGGGTCTCTATGGGGCCAAGCGCTTCTATGGGGCAGGGGGGTCTCTATGGGACAGAGAGGGTCTCTATGGGGCAGGGGTGATCTCTATAGGGCCAGACCCCTCTATGGGCCAGAGGAGGGTTCTCTATGGGGTAGAGGGGTCTCTATGGGGCAGGGGGTCTCAATGGGGCCAGCCCCCTCTATGGGGCAGGGGGGTTTCTATGGGTCCAGGCCCCTCTATGGAGCAGGGGGATCCCTATGGGGCAGGGGTCTCTATGGGGCAGGGGGATCCCTATGGGGCAGGGGGGTCCCTATGGGGCAGGGGGGTCTCTATGGGGCCAGCCCCTTCTATGGGGCAGGGGGATCCCTATGGGGCCAGGTCCTTTTATGGGGCAGGGAGGGTTCTCTATGGGGCAGAGGGGTCTCTATGGGGCCAGCCCCCTCTATGGGGCAGGGGGATCCCTATGGGGCAGGGATGGTCTCTATGGGGCCAGCCCTCTCTATAGGGCAGGGGGCTCTCTATGGAGCAGGGAGGGTCTCTATGGGGCCAAGCGCTTCTATGGGGCAGGGGAGGGTCTCTATGGGGCAGGGAAGGTCTCTATGTGGCCAGGTCCCCTCTATGGATCAGTGGGGTCTCTATGGGACCAGGCTCCTCTATGGGGCAGGAAGGGGTCTCTATGGGGCAGGGGGCTCTCTGTGGAGCCAGGTCCTTTCATGGGGTAGGGAGGGGTCTCTATGGGGCAGGGGGGTCTCTATGGGGCAGGAGGGTCTCTATGGGGCCAGGTCCCTCTATGTGGCAGGGGGGGTCTCTATGGGCCAGGCCTCTCTATGGGGCAGGGGGGGGTCTCTATGGGGCCAGGCCCCTCTATGGGGCAGGGGGGTCTCTATGGGGCAGGGGGCTCTCTATGGAGCAGGGAGGGTCTCTATGGGGCAAAGAGCTTCTATGGGCCAGAGGAGGGGTCTCTATGGGGCAGGGGGGTCTCTATGTCTCCAGCCCCCTCTATGGGGCAGGGGGATCCCTATGGGGCAGGGGGGTCTCTATGGGGCCACCCCCCTCTATGGGGCAGGGGGATCCCTATGGGGCAGAGGGGTCTCTCTGTGTCTCCAGCCCCCTCTATGGGGCAGGGGTCTCTCTATGGGGCAGGGGTGTCTCTATGGGGCAGGGGTCTCTCTATGGGGCAGGGGTCTCTCTGTGTCTCCAGCCCCCTCTATGGGGCAGGGGTCTCTCTATGGGGCAGGGGGGTCTCTATGGGGCCAGCCCCCTCTATGGAGCAGGGCGATCCCTATGGGGCAGGGGGATCCCTATGGGGCAGGGGTCTCTCTATGGGGCAGGGGGATCTCTATGGGGCAGGGGGATCCCTATGGGGCAGGGGGATCCCTATGGGGCAGGGGTCTCTCTCTCTCTGTGTCTCCAGCCCCCTCTATGGAGCAGGGCGATCCCTATGGGGCAGGGGGGTCTCTATGGGGCAGGGGGGTCTCTATAGGACCAGGTCCCTCTATGGGGCAGGGGGATCCCTATAGGGCAGGGGTGTCTCTCTATGGGGCAGGGGTCTCTCTATGGGGCAGGGGGGTCTCTGTGTCTCCAGCCCCCTCTATGGGGCAGGGGTCTCTCTATGGGGCAGGGGGGTTTCTATGGGTCCAGGCCCCTCTATGGAGCAGGGCGATCCCTATGGGGCAGGGGGGTCTCTATGGGGCAGGGGGATCCCTATGGGGCAGGGGGATCCCTATGGGGCAGGGGGGTCTCTCTGTGTCTCCAGCCCCGTCTATGGGGCAGGGCGATCCCTATGGGGCAGGGGTCTCTCTATGGGCCAGCCCCCTCTATGGGGCAGGGGGCTCTCTATGGGGCAGGGGGATCCCTATGGGGCAGGGGTCTCTCTATGGGGCAGGGGTCTCTATGGGGCAGGGGTCTCTCTATGGGGCCAGTCCCCTCTATGGGGCAGGGGTCTCTCTATGGGGCAGGGGTCTCTATGGGGCAGGGGGGTCTCTATGGGGCCACCCCCCTCTATGGGGCAGGGGTCTCTCTATGGGGCAGGGGGGTCTCTCTGTGTCTCCAGCCCCCTCTATGGGGCAGGGCGATCCCTATGGGACAGGGATGGTCTCTATGGGGCAGGGGTCTCTCTATGGGGCAGGGGTCCCTCTATGGGGCAGGGGTCTCTCTCTGTCCCCAGCCCCTCCGCGGGTCCCGCTGTGTCGCTGTCCCCCCTCCCCTCCCGCAGGAATTTGTCACCTCTCGGGGACACTTTGTCACCGGGGCCGGGACAAAGTGGAGCCGTGTCCGGGGACGGCTGCCAGACCCCCCCGGCCCCACCGCGGCCCCACCGCGGCCCCACCGCGGCCCCACAGCGGCGGCAGAGGGGACAGATAAGGGCCCCAACCCCCCCCGGCATGTCCCGATATAGCCGCGATAGGGACGGGGCTGTCAGCGCCCGACGGTGCGGGGACACTGGGCAGGGACACGGCCCCATAGAGTGCCCTAAAGGGATCCCCTGCCCCATAGAGTGCCCTAAAGGGGATCTCCTGCCCCATAGAGTGCCCTAAAAGGGATCCCCTGCCCCATAGAGTGCCCTAAAAGGGATCCCCTGCCCCATAGAATGCTCTAAAGGGGATCCCCTGCCCCATAGAGTGCCCTAAAGGGGATCCCCTGCCCCATAGAATGCCCTAAAAGGGATCCCCTGCCCCATAGAATGCTCTAAAGGGGATCCCCTGCCCCATAGAATGCTCTAAAGGGGATCCCCTGCCCCATAGAATGCCCTAAAAGGGATCCTCTGTTCCTGCCCCATAGAATGCCCTAAAAGGGATCCTCTGTTCCTGCCCCATAGAATGCCCTAAAGGGGATCCCCTGCCCCATAGAATGCCCTAAAAGGGATCCCCTGCCCCATAGAATGCCCTAAAGGGGATCCTTCTGCCCCATAGAATGCCCTAAAGGGGATCTCCTGCCCCATAGAGTGCCCTAAAAGGGGATCCCCTGCCCCATAGACTTCCCTAAAAGGCGATCCTTTGTTCCTGCCCCATAGAATGCCCTAAAAGGGACCCTCTGTTCCTGCCCCATAGAATCCCCTACAAAGGGATCCTCCTGCCCTACAGAATTCCCTAAAAGAGATCTTTCTCTGCCCCATAGAATCCCCTAAAAGGGATCCCCTGCCCCATAGAGTGCCCTAAAAGGGATCTCCTGCCCCATAGAGTGCCCTAAAGGGGATCCCCTGCCCCATAGAGTGCCCTAAAAGGGATCCCCTGCCCCATAGAATGCCCTAAAAGGGATCCCCTGCCCCATAGAGTGCCCTAAAAGGGATCCCCTGCCCCATAGAATGCCCTAAAAGGGATCCCCTGCCCCATAGAATGCCCTAAAATTGGATCCCCTGCCCCATAGAATTCCCTACAAAGACATCCTCCTGCCCCATAGAATCCCCTAAATAAGGCAACACCCTCTGCCCCATAGAATTCCCAGAATAAGGGAACACTTGTCCCCATAGAATCCCCTAAAAAGGGATCCCCCTGCCCCACAGAATCTCTTAAATAAGAGACTCCCCTGCCCCATAGAATCCCCTACAAAGGGACCTCCCTGTCCCTGCCCCATAGATTCCCGTAAATAGAGACCCCCTGTCCCCATAGAATCCCATAAAAAGGGGTCACTTGTCCTCATAGAACTCCCTAAAAAGGGATTCCCCTGCCCCATAGAATCCCCTAAATAAGGGAACCCCCTCTGCCCCATAGAACCCCCTAAAAAAGGACTTCTTTGCCCCACAGAATCCCCTAAATAAGAGACCCTCTTGTCCCTGCCCCATAGAATCTCCTAAATGAGGGAATCCCCCATCCCTGCCCCATAGAATATCCTAAATAAGGGACCCCCTGACCCATAGAACTCCCTGATTAAGAGAATCCCCCATCCCTGCCCCATAGAATCCCCCAAAAAGGGATCTCCCTGTTCCTGCCCCATAGAATCCCCTAAATAAGAGACCATCTTGTCCGTGCCCCATAGAATCCCCTAATAAGAGATCCCCTGCCCCATAGAATCCCCTAAATAAGAAACCCCCCTGCCCCATAGAATCCCCTACAAAGGGATCCCCCTGCCCCACAGAATCCCCAAAATAAGAAACCCCCCTGCCCCATAGAATCCCCTAAATAAGAGACACCCCTGCCCCATAGAATCCCCTAAATAAGAAACCCCTCTGCCCCACAGAATCCCCTAAATAAGAGACCCCCCTGCCCCATAGAATCCCCTAAATAAGAAACCCCCCTGCCCCATAGAATCCCCTACAAAGGGATCCCCCTGCCCCACAGAATCCCCTAAATAAGAGACACCCCTGCCCCATAGAATCCCCTAAATGAGGGACCTCCCTGTCCCTGCCCCATAGAATCCCCTGAAATGGGACCCCTCCGGCTCTGCCCTATAGGACCACCCCAAACCTGGATCTGCCCCACAACTCGCCCTATAGGGCGGACACAGGGGGCTCGGACCCCCTGACCCCACACCTCGCCCTATGGGGCGAACATGGGGGGCTCGGACCCTCCGACCCCACAGAGACCCCCATGGGGGGCGGGGCAGTGTGGGGCCGCCCCCTCCCCTCCTTTATCAGCCCCCTGGCCCCGCCCCACGGCTCCTCCTCCCCACAGCGCCCTATAAAATCTGTGGGGCCGCGGGGCTGCGCCAGTGCTGCTGTGGGGCACGGACTGAGGTGAGGGGCGTGTGGGGCGGGCGTGGGGGTCTGTGGGGCGGGTATGGGGTCTATGGGGTGCACAGGGGTCTATGGGGTGGGTATGGGGTCTATGGGGTGCACAGGGGTCTATGGGGTGCAGAGGAGGTCTGTGGGGCACAGGGGAAGCCTGCAGGATCTATGGGGCACAGGGGATCTGTGGGGTGTATAAGGAGATCTGTGGGGCACAGGGGATTTGTGGGGTGCAAAACGGGATCTGTGGGGCACATGGGAAGCCTTTGGGATCTGTGGGGCACAAGGGACTTGTGGGGTGCACAGGGGGTCTGTGGGGTGCAAAACGGGATCTGTGGGGCACAGGGGAAGCCTGTGGGATCTATGGGGCACAGGGGATTTGTAGGGGGTGCACAGGGGTCTGTGGGGTGCATAAGGGATCTATGGGGCATAGGCAGTTTGTGGGGCGCATAAGGGGATCTATGGGGCAGAGGGGACTTGTGGGGTGCATGGGGGTCTGTGGGGTGCAACGGGATCTGTGGGGCACAGGGGAAACCTGTGGGATCTGTGGGGCACAGGGGATTTGTAGGGGGCACAGGGGATCTGTGGGGCACAGGGGAAGCCTGTGGGATCTGTGGGGCACAGGGGATTTGTAGGGGGTGCACAGGGGTCTGTGGGGTGCATAAAGCATCCATGGGGCACAGGGGGTCTATGGGGCTGCATAAGGGATCTATGGGGCACAGGCAGTTTGTGGGGCGCATAAGGGGATCTATGGGGCAGAGGGGACTTGTGGGGTGCACAGGGTTCTGTGGGGTGCCTAAGGGGATCTGTGGGGCACAGGGGAAGCCTGTGGGATCTGTGGGGCACAGGGGATTTGTGGGGTGCATAAGGGATCTGTGGGGCACAGGGGATTTGTGG
This sequence comes from Zonotrichia leucophrys gambelii, assembly GCF_028769735.1. Taxonomy (NCBI): domain Eukaryota; kingdom Metazoa; phylum Chordata; class Aves; order Passeriformes; family Passerellidae; genus Zonotrichia; species Zonotrichia leucophrys. The sequence continues at coordinate 70,612 of NW_026992331.1, read as the reverse complement.
GGTGCACAGGGGTCTGTGGGGTGCCTAAGGGGATCTGTGGGGCACATGGGAAGTCGGCAGGATCTATGGGGCACAGGAGATTTGTGGGGTGCATAAAGGGGATCTATGGGGCACAGGGGATTTGTGGGGTGCACAGGGGTCTGTGTGGTAAATAGGGGGATCTGTGGGGCACAGGGGAAGCCTTTGGCGTCTGTGGGGCACAGGGGATTTTTGGGGTGTATAAGGGATCTATGGGGCACACAGGGGGTGTGTGGGGCACACAGGGGTCTGTGGGTCACAGGGGATCTGTGGGTCACAGGGGTGGTGTGGTGCACAGGGGTCTGTGGGTGTGTAAGGGATCTATGGGGCACACAGAGGGTCTGTGGGGCACAGGGGGTCTGTGGGGTGTATAAGGAATCTATGGGGCACACAGGGATCTATGGGGTGATAAGGAATCTGTGTGGGCACACAGGGGTCTGTGGGTGATAGGGTCATGGCACGGGTCTGTGGGGTGTATAAGATTGGGGCACACAGGTTGTGGGGCACAGGGGTCTGTGGGGTGTATAAGGGATCATGGGGCACACAGGGATCTGTGGGCACAGGGTCTGTGGGGTGTATAAGGGATCTATGGGGCACACAGGGGTCTGTGGGTCACAGGGGATCTGTGGGGTGTATAAGGGATCTATGGGCACAGGGGTCTGGGGGTATAAGGGTCTAGGGCACACAGGGGATCTGGTGGGCACAGGGGTCTGTGGGGTGTATAAGGGATCTATGGGGCACACAGGGATCTTGGGCAGGGGTGTGGCACAGGGGATCTGTGGGGTTGGTTATGGGCACAGGGATCTATGGGGCACACAGGGTGTGGGGCACAGGGTCTGTGGGGTGTATAAGGGATCTATGGGGCACACAGGTGAGGATCTATGGGGCTGAAGGGATCTATGGGGCACACAGGGGTCTGTGGGGTGTATAAGGGATCTATGGGGCACACAGGGGATCTGTGGGGCACAGGGGTCTGTGGGGTGTATAAGGGATCTATGGGGCACACAGGGGATCTATGGGGCACAGGGGTCTGTGGGGCACAGGGATCTGTGGGGTGTATAAGGGATCTATGGGGCACACAGGGGTCTGTGGGGTGTATAAGGGATCTATGGGGCACAGGGGTCTGTGGGGTGTATAAGGGATCTATGGGGCACACAGGGGTCTGTGGGGTGTATAAGGGATCTATGGGGCACACAGGGGATCTATGGGGCACAGGGGGTCTGTGGGGTGTATAAGGGATCTATGGGGCACACAGGGGATCTGTGGGTGTATAAGGGATCTAGGGCACAGGGGATCTGTGGGGCACAAGGGGTCTGGGGTGTATAAGGGATCTATGGGGCACACAGGGATCTATGGGGCAACAGGGGTCTGTGGGGTGTATAAGGGATCTATGGGGCACAAGGGGTCTGTGGGCACAGGGGTCTGTGGGGACACAGGGTCTGTGGGTGTATAAGGGATCTATGGGGCACACAGGGGATCTATGGGGCACACAGGGGATCTGTGGGGCACAGGGGGTCTGTGGGTGTATAAGGGATCTATGGGGCACACAGGGTGTGTGTGGGCACACAGGGGATCTGTGGGGTGTATAAGGGATCTATGGGGCACACAGGGGGTGTGTGGGGCACACAGGGGATCTGTGGGGTGTCTAAGGGATCTATGGGGCACAGGGGTCTGTGGGGTGTATAAGGATCTATGGGGCACACAGGGATCTATGGGGCATACGGGATCTATGGGGCACACAGGAGTCTGTGGGGCACACAGGGGTGTGTGGGGCACACAGGGGTCTGTGGGGTGTATAAGGGATCTATGGGGCACACAGGGGATCTATGGGGCACACAGGGGATCTATGGGGCACACAGGGGTCTGTGGGGCTATAAGGGATCTATGGGGCACACAGGGGATTTGTGGGGTGCAGGGGTCTGTGGGGTGTATAAGGGATCTATGGGGCACAAGGGATCTATGGGGCACACAGGGGATCTGTGGTATAAGGGATCTATGGCACACAGGGGATCTGTGGGGCACAGGGGTCTGTGGGGTGTATAAGGGATCTATGGGGCACACAGGGATCTATGGGGCACACGGGGTCTGTGGGTGTATAAGGAATCTATGGGGCACAAGGGATCTATGGGGCCACGGGATCTGTGGGGTGTATAAGGGATCTATGGGGCACACAGGGATCTGTGGGGCAACAGGGGGTCTGTGGGGTGTAAAGGGATCTATGGGGCACACAGGGGTTGTGGGGTGTATAAGGGTCTATGGGGCACACAGGGGATCTGTGGGGCACACAGGGGTCTATGGGGCACACAGGGGATCTATGGGGCACAGGGGTCTGTGGGGTGTGTAAGGGATCTATGGGGCACACAGGGATCTATGGGGCACACAGGGGTCTATGGGGTGTATAAGGGATCTATGGGGCACACGGGGGATCTATGGGGCACAGGGGGTCTCTATGGGGTGCAGCCCCTCACCCCAGTGTCCCCCCAGATCTCCCCATCCCACCCACCGGACCCACAGACTCCAGGTAAGGCTGGGGTGGGGCTGGGGGGCTTTGGGGGGGGGGGTCCCTGGTGGGGTCTGTCCCTGTCACCCCCCAGGTGGCGCTGTGGGGTCAGGGATGGCCGTGGGGGTCAATCAATGACCATGGGGGTCAATCAATGGCCACGGGGGTCAATCAATGGCCAGGGGGTCAATCAATGGTCACAGGGATCAATCAATGGCCAGGGGTGTCAATCAATGGTCACAGGGGTCAATCAATGGCCACGGGGATCAATCAATGGCCACAGGGATCAATCAATGGCCAGGGGTGTCAATCAATGGCCACAGGGATCAATCAATGGCCACAGGGATCAATCAATGGCCAGGGGTGTCAATCAATGGCCAGGGGTGTCAATCAATGCCCACAGAGGTCAATCAATGGCCACAGGGGTCAATCAATGGCTAAGAGGGTCAATCAATGACTGTGGGGGTCAATCAGTGACCACAGGGGTCAATCAATGGCCACAGGGGTCAGTCAATGACTGGCGGTCAATCAATGACTGTGGGGGTCAATCAATGGCCACAGGGATCAATCAATGGCCAGGGGTGTCAATCAATGGCCACAGGGTCAATCAATGGTCCAGGGATCAATCAATGGCCAGGGTGTCAATCAATGCCCACAGGATCAATCAATGGCCAGGGGTCAATCAATGCCACGGGGGTCAATCAATGGCCACGGGGTCAATCAATGGTCACAGGATCAATCAATGGCCACAGGGATCATAATGGCCAGGGGTGTCCAATCAATGGTCACAGGGTCAATCAGTGCCACAGGATCATCAATGGCTGGGGGATCAATCAATGCCCACAGGGTCAATCAGTGGTCACAGGGATCAATCAATGGCCAGGGGTGTCAATCAATGGCCACAGGGATCAATCAATGGCCAGGGGTGTCAATCAATGGCCACGAGGGTCAATCAATGGCCACAGTGTCAATCAATGGCCACAGGGATCATCAATGCCACAGGATCAATCATGCCCACAGGGGTCAATCAATGGTCACAGGGGTCAATCAATGGCCAGGGGTGTCAATCAATGGTCACAGGGATCAATCAATGGCCACGGGGATCAATCAATGCCTACGGGAGTCAATCAATGACCATGGGGGTCAATCAAAGCCCAGGGGTGTCAATCAATGGCCACAGGGATCAATCAATGACCATGGGGGTCAATCAATGGCCACAGGGGTCAATCAATGGCACAGGGATCATCAATGGCACGGGATCATCATGGCCACAGGGGTCAATCAATGGCCAGAGGGTCAGTCAATGGCCACAGGGATCAATCAATGACTGTGGGGTCAATCAGTGGCATGGGGTCAATCAGTGGCTTTGAGGGTCAATCAATGACTGCAGGGATCAATCAATGGCCTTGGGGGTCAATCAATGACCACAGGGGTGACCATGGAGGGTCAGTGGGTGGGTCGGGGTCCATCCCCCGGTGTCCCTGTCCCCAGGATCCCCAGGACAGATGGCGGACGCGGTGCTGGTGACACTGTGGGTCAATCAGTGACCATGGTGGCCCATCAATGACCATGGGGTCAATCATGGGGGTCCATGGAGGGTCAGTGGGTGGGTCGGGGTCCATCCCTGTCCATCCCCCAGTGTCCCTGTCCCCAGGACAGATGGCGGACGCGGTGCTGGTGACCATCAGTGACCATGAGGGTCGTGGAGGGTCGGGTCCATCCCTGTCCCCCACAGTGTCAGGGTCCATCCCCACAGTGTCCTTGTCCCAGACAGATGGCCAATGCAGTGCTGGTGACACTGTAGGGTCACGGATGGGGTCAGTGACCATGGCACTCCGTGAATGACCATGGGGGTCAATCAGTGACCATGGTGGGGTCCATGGAGGGTCAGTGGGTGGGCAGGGGTCCATCCCTGTCCCCCCACAGTGTCCCTGTCCCCAGGACAGATGGCGGACGCGGTGCTGGTGACCATCAGTGACCATGGTGGCCCATCAATGACCATGGGGTCAATCATGGGGGTCCATGGAGGGTCAGTGGGTGGGTTGGGGTCCATCCCTGTCCATCCCCCGGTGTCCCTGTCCCCAGGATCCCCAGGACAGATGGCGGACGCGGTGCTGGCGGCCCTGGGCGCGGCGGCGCCGTTCCTGCGGCCGGGCGAGCGCGAGCGCCTGGCGGCCACCACGCGTCCCTTCGACCCCCGCGCCGAGTGCTTCGTGCCCCACGCCGGACACGAGTTCGTCAAGGGACGCGTGCTGGACAGACAGGGCGGCAGCGTCACCGTGGAGACCGAGCTCGGAGAGGTGACATTGGGGACACGGGACATGGGGGACATGGGGGGGACATGGGGGGCTTGGGGTCATGGGGACCTTGGGGTCACAGGGGCACAGGGGCTTGGGGACACAGGGGGCTCAATGGGACACTGGGGGCAATGTCACCATGGAGACTGAGCTCGGAGAGGTGGCACAGGGGCTTGGGGTCACAGGGGTCTCGATGGGACATTGGGGAGATGTCACCATGGAGACTGAGCTCGGAGAGGTGACACCAGGGGGGACATGGGGGGCTTGGGGACACAGGGGGCTCAATGGGACATTGGGGAGATGTCACCGTGGAGACCGAGCTCGGAGAGGTGACATCGGGGGGACATGGGGGGCTTGGGGTCACAGGGGTCTCAATGGGACATTGGGGGCAGTGTCACTGTGGAGACCGAGCTCGGAGAGGTGACACCGGGGACACGGGACATGGGGGACTTGGGGTCACAGGGATCTTGGGGGACTTGGGGTCACAGGGGGCTCGATGGGACACTGGTGGCAGTGTCACCATGGAGACCGAGCTCAGAGAAGGGACATCGGGGACACGGGGACATGGAGGGGTCATGGGGGACTTGGGGTCACAGGGGGCTTGGGGGGCTTGGGGTCACAGGGGGCTCAATGGGACATTGGGGAGATGTCACCATGGAGACCGAGCTCGGAGAGGTGACATTGGGGGGGACATGGGGACACGGGGGGCTTGGGGTCACAGGGGCTCAATGGGACCTTGGGGAGATGTCACCGTGGAGACCGAGCTCGGAGAGGTGACATTGGGGACACGGGGACATGGGGACATGGGGGGCTTGGGGACACAGGGGTCTCAATGGGACATTGCTGGGGGAGATGTCACTGTGGAGATCAAGATGGGAGAGGTGACATTGGGGGCTCACAGGGGGCTTGGGGACATGGGGACCTTGAGGAGGGTCACAGGAACCTTGGGGACATTGGGACCTTGGGGTCACAGGGGGCTCGATGGGACACTGGTGGCAGTGTCACCATGGAGACCGAGCTGGGAGAGGTGACACCGGGACACGGGGGCTTGGGGTCACAGAGGGCTTGGGGGGCTTGGGGGGCTTGGGGACACAGGGGACACGGGGGGCTTGGGGACACAGGGGGCTCAATGGACACTGGGGCAGTGTCACTGTGGAGACTGAGCTCGGAGAGGTGACATCAGGGGGACATGGGGGGACATGGGGGGCTTGGGAGACAGGGGACACGGGGGGCTTGGGGGGCTTGGGGTCACAGGGGTCTCAATGGGACATTGCTGGGGGAGATGTCACTGTGGAGATCAAGATGGGAGAGGTGACATTGGGGCTCTCAGGGGCTTGGGGACATGGGGACCTTGAGGACATGGGACCTTGAGGACATGGGGACCTTGGGGTCACAGGGGTCTCAATGGGACATTGGGGGCAGTGTCACCGTGGAGACCGAGCTCGGAGAGGTGACATTGGGGACACGGGACATGGGGGGCTTGGGGACACAGGGGACACGGGGGCCTTGGGGGGCTTGGGGTCACAGGGGCTCAATGGGACACTGGGGGCATGTCACCGTGGAGACCAAGCTCGGACAGGTGACATCAGGGACATGGGACATGGGGGGCTTGGGGTCACAGGGGCCTCGATGGGACATTGCGGGGAGATCAAGATGGGAGAGGGGACACTGGGGCTCACAGGGGGCCTGGGGACAAGGGGACCTTGGGGACAGTCACAGGGCTCTGGGAGGGTCATGGGAACCTTGAGGACATGGGGACCTTGGGTCACAGGGGTCTCAATGGGACATTGGGGAGATGTCACCATGGAGACCGAGCTCAGAGAGGGGACATCGGGGGGCACGGGGACATGAGGGGGTCATGGGGACGTGGGAACCTTGAGGAGGGTCACAGGAACCTTGGGACATGGGGACCTTGGGGACATGGGGACCTTGAGGAGGGTCACAGGAACCTTGGGGACATGGGGACTTTGGGGACATGGGGACCTTGAGGAGGGTCACAGGAACCTTGGGGACATGAGGGGGTCATGGAGGACATGGGGACCTTGGGGAAGGTCACAGGAACCTTGGGGACATTGGGACCTTGGGGACATGTAGGGTTCCACAGGGTCTCAATGGGACATTGATGGAGATGCCACCATGGAGACCGAGCTGGGACAGGTGACACCATGGGGGTCATGGGGGGCTTGGGGACATGGGGACCTTGGGGTCAAGAGGGACTCAGGGACATGGGGAGGGTCACAGGGGTCTCAATGGGACATTGATGGAGATGCCACCATGGACACCAAGCTGGGAGAGGTGACACCAGGATGGTCACAGTGACCTTGAAGAAACCCCAGATAGATCATGGTGGAGCTCATGGTGGAGCTCCTAGAGAGGTGACACCAGGAGGGTCACAGTGACCTTGAAGAAACCCCAGATGGATCATGGTGGAGCTCATGGTGGAGCTCCTGGTGGAGCTCCTGGTGGAGCTCATGGTGGAGCTCCTAGAGAGGTGACACCAAGCCGGCAGAGGTGACACTGCGGGGTCCCCGGTGACGCCCCGGTGTCCCCCAGACGGTGACGGTCAAGGAGGGCGACGTGCACCAGCAGAACCCGCCCAAGTTCGACAAGATCGAGGACATGGCCATGCTGACGTTCCTGCACGAGCCCGCCGTGCTCTTCAACCTCAAGGAGCGCTACGCGGCCTGGATGATCTACGTGAGACCCCCAAAACGGGGCGGGGGACCCCAAAAACGGGGAGGGGGACCCCAAAAATGGGGAAGAACGTTGAAAATGGGGTGGGGAAGCTCAAAAAGGGGGGGGAGAACCTCAAAAATTGGGTGGGGACCTCAAAAAATGGGGAGGGGGACCTCAAAAACGGGGAGGGGGACCTCAAAAATGGGGGGGGGAACCTCAAAAATGGGGGAGAACGTTAAAAATGGGATGGGGAACCTCAAAAATGGGGAGGGGGACCTCAAAAATGGGGGGAGAACCTCAAAAATGGGGTGGGGAACCTCAAAAATGGGGGGGAAACTTCAAAAATGGGGTAGGGAATGTCAAAAATGGGGAGGGGACCTCAAAAATGGGGTGGGGAACCTCAAAAATGGGGTGGAGAACATCAAAAATGGGGGGAAAACTCAAAAATGGGGGGAGAACCTCAAAAATGGGGAGGGGAACCTCAAAAATGGGGAGGGGACCTCAAAAATGGGGAGGGGGACCCCAAAAATGGGGAGGGGGACCTCAAAAATGGGGAGGGGGACCTCAAAAATGGGGAGGGGAACCTCAAAAATGGGGGGGGAACCTCAAAAATGGGGAGGGGGACCTCAAAAATGGGGAGAACCTCAAAACATCCCATTAAAAATGGGATGGGGAACCTCAAAAATGGGGGAGAACGTTAAAAATGGGGTGGGGAACCTCAAAAATGGGGGGGAGAACCTCAAAAATGGGGAGGGGGACCTCAAAAATGGGGTGGGGAACCTCAAAAATGGGGGGAGGTCCAACTCCAATCCTTGGACCTCCAAGAGCCCTGAACCCCCTCCAGACCCTCCAGTGTCCATCCCTGACCCCCCAAGCCCCCCACCACCCATTCCCGCACCCCGGTTGGGGTTGGTGTCCCCACCCCAGGTGTGTCCCCCCCACCCTGAGCCCCCCGATTGTCCCCCCAGACCTACTCGGGGCTCTTCTGTGTCACCGTGAACCCCTACAAGTGGCTCCCGGTCTATGACCCACAAGTGGTGGCCGCCTACCGGGGCAAGAAGCGCAACGAGGTCCCCCCGCACATCTTCTCCATCTCCGACAACGCCTACCAGTACATGCTGACAGGTGGGACCCCCAAAACGGGCCTGGGGACACCTGGGGACACCTGGGGACACCTGGGGACACCTGGGCAAGAGGGGAGGTCCAAGGGTCCCCGTGGGTCTTCATGGTTTTGAGATAGATCAGTTGGGAGGGTGGAGAACACCAAGATCTCCTGCACCTGGAAGGGTGGAGAACACCAACATCTCCCTCAGCTTGGTCCCACCTCACCTTGGTCCCACCTGGGAGGGTGGAGAACCCCAAGATCTCCTGCACCTGGAAGGGTGGAGAACACCAACATCTCCCTCACCTTGGTCCCACCTCACCTTGGTCCCACCTGGGAGGGTGGAGAACCCCAAGATCTCCCTCAGCTTGGTTCCACCTCACCTTGGTCCCACCTGGGAAGGTGAAGAACCCCAAGATCTCCCTCAGCTTGGTTCCACCTCACCTTGGTCCCACCTGGAAGGGTGGAGAACCCCAAGATCTCCTACATCTTGGTCCCACCTGGGAAAGTGGAGAACCCCAACATCTCCTACATCTTGGTCCCACCTGGGAGGGTGGAGAACCCCAAGATCTCCTACATCTTGTCCCACTTGGGACCTCAAGATCTCCTTCAACTTGGTCCCACCTGGGAGGGTGGAGAACCCCAACATCTCCTGCACCTGGAAGGGTGGAGAACACCAACATCTCCCTCAGCTTGGTTCCACCTCACCTTGGTCCCACCTGGACGGGTGGAGAACCCCAACATCTCCTATATCTTGGTCCCACCTGGGAGGGTAGAGAACCCCAACATCTCCTACATCTTGGTCCCACCTGGAAAGGTGGAGAACCCCAAAATCTCCCACATCTCGTCCCACTTGGGACCTCAAGACCTCCTTCAACTTGGTCCCACCTGGGAGGGTGGAGAAGCTCAAGATCTCCTGCACCTGGAAAGGTGGAGAAGCCCAAGATCTCCCTCACCTTGGTCCCACCTGGGAGGGTGGAACAGCCCAATATCTCCTACATCTTGGTCCCACCTGGGAGGGTGGAGAACCCCAAGATCTCCTACATCTTGGTCCCACCTCACCTTGGTCCCACCTGGAAGGGTGGAGAACCCCAACATCTCCTACATCTTGGTCCCACCCGGGAAGGTGGGGAACCCCAAGATCTCCTACATCTTGGTCCCACCTGGGAAGGTGGGGAACCCCACTATCTCCCTCAGCTTGGTTCCACCTCACCTTGGTTCTACCTGGGAGGGTGGAGAACCCCAACATCTCCTACATCTTGGTCCCACCTGGGAAGGTGGAGAACCCCAAGATCTCCCTCATCTTGGTTCCACCTCACCTTGGTCCCACCTGGGAGGGTGGAGAACCCCAAGATCTCCCTCACCTTGGTCCCACCTGGAAGGGTGGAGAACCCCAACATCTCCTACATCTTGGTCCCACCTGGGAAGGTGGAGAACCCCAAGATCTCCCTCACCTTGGTTCCACCTCACCTTGGTCCCACCTGGGAGGGTGGAGAACCCCAACATCTCCTACATCTTGGTCCCACCTGGGAAGGTGGGGAACCCCAAGATCTCCCTCAGCTTGGTTCCACCTCACCTTGGTTCCACCTCACCTTGGTTCTACCTGGGAGGGTGGAGAACCCCAAGATCTCCTGCACCTGGAAGGGTGGAGAACCCCAACATCTCCCTAACCTTGGTCCCACCTGGGAAGGTGGAGAACCCCAACATCTCCTACATCTTGGTCCCACCTCACCTTGGTCCCACCTGGAAGGGTGGAGAACCCCAACATCTCCTACATCTTGGTCCCACCTGGGAGGGTAGAGAACCCCAACATCTCCTACATCTTGGTCCCACCTCACCTTGGTCCCACCTGGGAGGGTGGAGAACCCCAACATCTCCCTCATCTTGGTTCCACCTCACCTTGGTCACACCTGAGAGGGTGGAGAGCCCCAAGACTCCCGGTATCTTCACAGTCTGGTCACACCTGACCTGGGACTCACCTGGCTGTGGGGAGACCCCCAAGACCCCCAATGGCTCCCTCCAGTTTTGATCCATCCATCCCACCTGGAAGGGTGGAGAAGCCCAAACACCAGACCCTCAACATCTCATGAACTTTGTCCCACCTGACCTTCTCCTCACCTGGAGTGGTTGGAGAACCCCAAACCTCAGACCCCAAACTTCTCCTGAACTTTGCCCCACCTGACCTGCTCCTCACCTGGAGTGGTTGGAGAACCCAAACCCTGAACTTCTCCTGAACTTCGTCCCACCTGACCTTCTCCTCACCTGGAGTGGTTGGAGAACCCAAACCCCAAACTTCTCCTCAACTTTGTCCCACCTGAGCTGCTCCTCACCTGGAGTGGTTGGAGAACCCCAAACCTCAGACCCCAAACTTCTCCTGAACTTTGTCCCACCTGACCTTCTCCTTACTTGGAGGGGATTGGAGAACCCCAGACCCCAAACTTCTCCTGAACTTCGTCCCACCTGACCTTCTCCTCACCTGGAGTGGTTGGAGAACCCAAACCCTGAACTTCTCCTGATCTTCGTCCCACCTGACCTGCTCCTCACCGTGGGTGGTTGGAGAACCCCAAACCTCAGACCCCAAACTTCTCCTGAACTTTGTCCCACCTGACCTTCTCCTCACCTGGAGTGGTTGGAGAACCCAAACCCCAAACTTCTCCTCAACTTCGTCCCACCTGAGCTGCTCCTCACCTGGAGTGGTTGGAGAACCCAAACCCCAAACTTCTCCTGAACTTTGTCCCACCTGAGCTGCTCCTCACCTGGAGTGGTTGGAGAACCCAAACCCCAAACGTCTCCTGATCTTTGTCCCACCTGACCTTCTCCTCACCTGGAGGAGACCTGAAGACCCCCCAGACCCCTCCTCACCCCCCGACCCCTCTCTCTCCCCACAGACCGCGAGAACCAATCCATCCTCATCACGTGAGTCCCCACCCCCGACGCCGCCCCACAGGTGTGGGGTGACCCCAGGTGACCCCTCAGTGACCCCTCAGTGACCCCCTGGTGACCTCCTTGCCCCCCCAGCGGCGAATCGGGGGCGGGGAAAACGGTGAACACCAAACGCGTCATCCAATACTTCGCCAGCATCGCCGCCATCGGCGACCGCAAGAAGGAGGCGGCCAATAGCAGCAAGGTAAAAAAAGGGGCGGGGCCCGGCCACGCCCCCCCCGCGGTGTCACCTCCCCCTGGCCGTGTCCCCGCCCACCCGCGGTGTCACCGCCCACCCCCCAGGGCACCCTGGAGGATCAAATCATCCAGGCCAACCCCGCGCTCGAGGCCTTCGGCAACGCCAAGACCGTGCGCAACGACAACTCCTCGCGATTCGTGAGTGGGGCGGGGCCTGGGGGCGGGGCCGGGGAGGTGGTGGGCTGTGGGGCGGGGCATGGGGTAGGGTGGGGTCTGTGGGATGGGCCTGGCTGTGGGTGGGCCTGTGGGGTGGCCTGGGGGCGGGGCCAGTGGATGTAGGGTGGAGTCTGTGGGATGGGGCCTGGGCCTGTGGGGTGGGGCCTGTGGGGTGGGGCTTGAGGGAGGAGTCTACAGGGCCTTGGGGTGGAGTCTGTGGGGTGGGGCTGGTGTCTGTGGGGCACATCAATGGGGTGGGGTCTATGGGGTGAGGCTGGTGTCTGTGGGGCACATCAATGGGGCAGAGTCCATAGGCGGGTTCTGCGAGGTGGAGATTGGATTTTGGGGTCTATGGGGTGGAGTACATGGAGGAGGAGTTACAAGCTTGGTGGGATCTGTGGGGCAGAACATGGGGTATGGGGTGAGGTCTGGTGTTGTGGGCACATGGATGGGGTGGGTCTATGGGTCGAGCTCAATGTCTGTGGGGCACATGATGGGTGGGGTCTATGGGTGAGCTCAATGTCTGTGGGGCACATATGGGGTGGGGTCTATGGGGTGAGGCCTAGGGAGGAGCCTACAGGGCCTTGGGTGGGGTCTGTGAACAGCTCCATGGGGTGGGGTCTATGAGGTGAGCGGTGTCTGTGGGGCACATGGATGGGGTGGGGTCTATGGGGTGAGGTCGATGTCTGTGGGGCACATCAATGGGGTGAGCTCTATGGGGTGAGGCCGGTGTCTGTGGGGCACATCAATGGGGCAGAGTCCATAGGTGGGTTCTGTGAGGTGGAGATTGGATTTTGGGGTCTATGGGGTGGAGACTATGGGCTGGGTTCAGTGTCTCTGGGGCACATCAGTGGGGTGGGGTCTATGGGGTGGAGCCTGTGTCTACAGGGCACATCAATAGGGTGGAGTCTATGGGGTACAGGGCCGGTGTCTGTGGGGCAGCACCCATGGGGTGGGGTCTGTGGGGTTGGGCCAGTGTCTGTGGGGCAGAGTCTGTAGGGCTGGGTCTGGGTCTATGGGGTGGGGTGGACTGGTTAGGGTCTGTGGGGCAGAGTCTGTGGGGCAGGATCTATGGGGCTGGGGCTGGGTCTGTGGGGTGGGATGGACAGGTTAGGGTCTCTGGGGCAGAGTCTGTGGGGCAGGGTCTTAATGGGCTGGGGCTGGGTCTGTGGGGTGGGATGGACTGGTTAGGGTCTTGGGGCAGGGTCTATGGGGCAGGGTCTATGGGGCAGGATCTATGGGGTGGGGCTGGTGGACAGGTTAGGGCCTGTGGGGCAGAGTCTGTGGGGCAGATCTATGGGGCTGGAGCTGTGTCTATGGGCGGGGCGGATCTGTTGGGTGGGGCATGCAGGTTAGGGCCTGTGGGGCACTCTATAGGGCTGGATCTATGGGGTGGGGTCTGAACATCTCAGTGGTAAAGGGGACAAGGTCTATGGGGTGGCCTCTGTGGGGCAAGGTCTATGGATGGCCTCTATGGGGCAGGGTCTATGGGCAGGGCCTATGGGGTGGCCTCTGTGGGGCAGGGTCTATGGGGCAGGTCTATGGGACGCACTTATGAGGCAGGGTCTATGGGCAGGTCTGTGGGGTGGCTCTGTGGGGCAGGTCTATGGGACAGCACCTATGGGGCAGGGTCTATGGGGCAGGGTCTGTGGGGCAGCACCTATGGGGCAGGGTCTATGGGGTGGCCTCTGTGGGGCAGGGTCTATGGGACAGCACCTATGGGGCAGGGTCTGTGGGGCAGGGTCTATGGGGCAGGGTCTATGGGGTGGCCTCTGTGGGGCAGGGTCTATGGGGCAGGGTCTATGGGGCAGGGTCTATGGGGTGGCCTCTGTGGGGCAGGGTCTATGGGGCAGGGTCTATGGGGCGGCCTATGGGGCAGGGTCTATGGGGCAGGGCCTATGGGGCAGGGTCTATGGGGCAGGTCTATGGGGTGGCCTCTGGGGCAGGGTCTATGGGGCAGGGTCTATGGGGTGGCCTCTGGGGCAGGGTCTATGGGACAGCACCTGTGGGGCAGGGTCTGTGGGGCAGGGTCTATGGGGCAGGGTCTATGGGGTGGCCTCTGTGGGGCAGGGTCTGTGGGGCAGGGTCTATGGGGCAGGGTCTGTGGGGCAGGGTCTATGGGGCAGGGTCTATGGGGCGGGCTCTGTGGGGCAGGGTCTATGGGACAGCACCTATGGGGCAGGGTCTATGGGGCAGGGCCTATGGGGCGGGGTCTATGGGGTGGCCTCTGTGGGGCAGGGTCTATGGGGCAGGGTCTATGGGCAGGGTCTATGGGGCAGGTCTATGGGTGGCCTCTGTGGGGCAGGGTCTATGGGGCAGGGTCTATGGGGTGGCCTCTGTGGGGCAGGGTCTATGGGGCAGGGTCTATGGGGCAGGGTCTATGGGGCAGGACCCATGGCCCCCCCACCCTTTCAGGGGAAGTTCATCCGGATCCACTTCGGGGCCACCGGGAAGTTGGCGTCGGCCGACATCGAGACCTGTGAGTGGCCAAGGGTGGTGGGAGCAGGGCTGGACAATGTCCGGCCGCTGTCCGTGTGTCCAGAGCCCTCCTCGTCCCGTCGGTCTTCTCATCTACATTCGGCAGTCTATGCATCCTCATCATGCCATCCCATCCATATCCAGGCACATCTCATCATCTCCTCATCATTCCACCATCCATCCATGAGCACCACCTCCATCCTATCCATGATCCACCATCCTTCCACCACCATCCTCATCCTACCATCCATCACATCCATCATCCACCCATCATGCACAGTCCCATCAGTCATCATCCATCATCGTCCACATCCATCATCCACACATCCTCACCATCCATCCATCCTCCATACCATCCATCCATCCACCTCATCATCCATCATCACCACCACCATCCATCCATCCACACCTCATCACCATCATCATCCATCCATCCCATCATCCATCCACACACCATCCCATCCACATCCATCCATCATCATCCACAAATCCATCATCATCCATCCATCACATCATCATCCATCCCATCCACATCCACATCACCATCCATCATCCATCTCATCCACATCCACCATCCTCACAGCACACCCCCATCCTCATCCATCCATCTCATCCATCCATCCATCATCATCCATCCACCACATCATCCTCATCCTCATCCCATCCATCCATCATCATCCATCCACTCCTCATCACCACTCCATCCACATCCATCACCACATCCATCCATCCACATCCATCCTCCATCACATCCATCCAATCCATCCACATCATCCACCATCCCATCACATCCATCCATCCATCCATCCATCCATCCATCCATCCATCACATCCAATCCATCCATCATCCATCCATCCATCCATCCATCCATCCATCATCCCATCCACCCCAATCCATCCATACATCCATCACCATACCATCCTCATCCAATCCACCATCATCCATCCCATCCACATCATCCATCCATCCATCATCCATCCATCCCATCCATCCACATCCATCCCATCCATCCCATCCAACCATCCATCCATCATCCATCCATCCACATCCATCCATCCATCCATCCATCATCACCTCATCCACATCCATCCATCACATCATCCATCACACATCACATCCATCCATCCATCCATCCCCACCACTCCATCCATCCATCCATCACCCACATCCATCCATCCACCATCCATCCATCACATCCACATCATCCAATCCAATCCATCATCATCCATCCCCATCCACCATCTCCATCCATCATCCATCCATCCATCTCATCCATCATCCATCCACATCCCATCCATCCATCATCCATCCATCCATCCATCCATCATCCACCATCCATCACATCCATCATCCATCATCATCCACTCCATCCCATCCATCCATCCATCCATCCATCCATCCATCCATCATCATCCATCACATCATCCATCCATCCATCCATCCATCCATCCCATCCATCCATCATCCATCATCCATCCATCCATCCATCCATCATCCATCCATCATCCATCCACATCCATCATCCATCATCCATCACCATCCATCCATCATCCATCCATCCATCAAATCCATCATCCATCCATCATCCATCCACACCCATCATCACCATCCATCCACCCATCCATATCCATCATCCATCATCCATCCATCCATCATCCATCATCCATCCATCCATCATCCATCCATCCATCATCACATCATCATCCATCCATCCATCCATCATCCATCCATCCATCCATCCATCCATCCATCCATCCATCCATCATCCATCCATCATCCATCCATCCATCCATCCATCTCCATCATCCATCCATCCATCCATCATCCATCCATCCATCCATCCCATCCATCATCCATCCATCCATCCATCCATCCATCCATCCATCCATCCATCCATCATCATCCATCATCCATCCATCATCCATCATCCATCCATCCATCCATCCTCATCCATCCATCATCCATCCATCCATCCATCCATCCATCATCCATCCATCATCATCCATCATCCATCCATCATCCATCCATCCATCCATCCATCCATCATCATCCATCCATCCATCCATCATCCATCATCCATCATCCATCCATCCATCCATCCATCCATCCATCCATCCATCATCCATCATCCATCCATCATCCATCCATCCATCCATCCATCATCCATCCATCCATCATCCATCCATCCATCCATCATCCATCCATCATCCATCCATCCATCCATCCATCCATCCATCATCCATCCATCCATCCATCCATCCATCCATCCATCCATCCACCATCCATCCATCCATCATCCATCCATCCATCCATCATCCATCATCCATCCACACGTTCATCCCTCCATTCTCTCCATGGTTGGTAGATCCAATGAGTTGGTGTCCTGTCCTGTTGTCCATCCATCCATCTCCTCATCCCACCATTCTCATCCGCCCATCCATCCATGGATCCACCCATCCATATGTTCATCCCTCCATTCTCTCCATGATTGGTAGATCCAATGACCTGGTGTCCTGTCCTGTTGTCCATCTCCTCGTCCCACCATTCCCTCTCCATCCCTCTCCTCACTCCACCTTCTCCCCATCCACCCTCCCAGACCTCCTGGAGAAGTCCCGTGTCATCTTCCAGCTGAAGGCGGAGCGCAACTACCACATCTTCTACCAGATCCTCTCCAACAAGAAGCCGGAGCTTCTGGGTGAGCTGGGCCACCACCATGGCCTCGTGGCTTCTCCTTCCCCCCTTGTCCTGAATTTGGGGTGGTTTGAGGAGATTGGGGGTGCTCAGAGGTGTCTCCATCCCACCCCAGAGATGCTGCTGGTCACCTCCAACCCCTACGACTACGGGTACGTGTCCCAGGGCGAGGTGACCGTGGCCTCCATCGACGACGCCGAGGAGCTGTTGGCAACCGACGTGAGCGGGGAGGGGTGGAGGGAGGGATGGGTCCATGGATGGATGGAGGGATGGAGGAGTCCATGGATGGATGGATGGATGGAGAGATGGATGGAGAGATGGAGAGGTGGGTGGATGAGTCCATGGATGGATGGGTGAGTCCATGGATGGATGGATGGATGGAGGGGTCGATGGATGGATGGATGGATGGATGGATGGATGGATGGATGGATGGATGGATGGATGATGGATGGATGGATGGATGGATGGATGGATAGATGGATGGTGATGAGTCCATGGATGGATGGATGGATAGGGTGAGTCCATGGAGAGATGGAGAAATGGATGAATGAGTCCATGGATGGATCCATGTATATAGAGGCCCAATGGTGGAGGAGTCGTGGATGGATGGATGGATGGATGGATGGATGGATGGATGATGGATGGATGGATGGATGGATGGATGGGTGGATGAGTCCATGGATGGATGGATGGATGGATGAGTCCATGGAGAGATGGAGAAATGGATGAATGAGTCCATGGATGGATCCGTGTATATAGAGGTCCTCAAATGGCTGGATGAGTCCATGGATAGATGGACCCTTCCATGGATCAATGAGTCCTTAGAAGGAGAGATGGAGGATGGATGGGTCCTCAGATGGATCCATGAATATAAATGTCCTCAAATGGCTGGATGAGTCCATGGATTGATGGATTAAGTCCTCAAATGGATTGATGGAAGAATCCATGGACAGGTAAATCCATGGATGGATGGATGGATGGAGTCCATGGTTGGATGGATGATGGATGGATGGATGATGGATGGATGGATGGATGGATGGATGGATGGATGGATGGATGGATGGAGTCCATGGTTGGATGGATGAAGTTCTGAAATAGATGGATGGATCCAGGATAAATGAGTCCTGAGCTGGACAAATGAATGAGTGAATCCATAGACAAGTCCTTCAAGTGGACAAACCCATGGCTGGACATGTCCCCATTGGCCAGCTGGGCCAACGAGTGGGAAGGACAGTGGGAGGTACCCTAGGTAGTGTGAGGTGACCATCCCAGGTGGTGACCATCCCAGGTGGTGACCATCGCAGGTGGTGACCATCCCAGGTGGTGACCATCGCAGGTGGTGACCATCGCAGGTGGTGACCATCCCAGGTGGTGACCATCGCAAGTGGTGACCATCCCAGGTGGTGACCATCGCAGGTGGTGACCATCGCAGGTGGTGACCATCCCAGGTGGTGACCATCCCAGGTGGTGACCATCGCAGGTGGTGACCATCGCAAGTGGTGACCATCCCAGGTGGTGACCATCCCAGGTGGTGACCATCGCAAGTGGTGACCATCCCAGGTGGTGACTATCTCAAATGGTGACCATCCCAGGTGGTGACCATCGCAGGTGGTGACCATCCCAGGTGGTGACCATCGCAGGTGGTGACTATCTCAAATGGTGACCATCCCAGGTGGTGACCATCTCAAGTGGTGACCATCCCAGATGGTGACCATCCCAGGTGGTGACCATCGCAAGTGGTGACCATCCCAGGTGGTGACCATCCCAGGTGGTGACCATCCCAGGTGGTGACCATCCCAGGTGGTGACCATCGCAGGTGGTGACCATCGCAGGTGGTGACCATCCCAGGTGGTGACCATCCCAGGTGGTGACCATCGCAGGTGGTGACCAGCAGAGGCCGTGCCCTCACCTGGCCCCTCCCTCACCTCCTCCACCCTTCCCAGAGCGCCTTTGACGTCCTGGGCTTCACGGCCGAGGAGAAGGCCGGTGTCTACAAGCTGACGGGGGCCATCATGCACTTCGGCAACATGAAGTTCAAGCAGAAGCAGCGGGAGGAGCAGGCGGAGCCGGACGGCACCGAAGGCGGGTCGGGGCGAGGGGGTGATGACGGGTCAGGGCGGGGTCACCAGGTGAGGTGGCACCTGACCAGGTATCTCCTGCTCCACAGATGCCGACAAGTCCGCCTACCTGATGGGGCTGAACTCGGCCGACCTGCTCAAGGGCTTGTGTCACCCGCGCGTCAAGGTGGGCAACGAGTACGTCACCAAGGGGCAGAGCGTCCAGCAGGTCTACTACTCCATCGGGGCCCTGGCCAAGGCCGTCTACGAGAAGATGTTCAACTGGATGGTGGTGAGGATCAACAACTCGCTGGACACCAAGCAGCCGCGGCAGTACTTCATCGGCGTCTTGGACATCGCCGGCTTCGAGATCTTTGACGTGAGGCTCGAGGCGGGGCGGTGGCATTGAGCCAGATGGGTGGTGAGGGGGTCTCCTTCAGCTTCATGGTGACCTTGGGTGGGGATTGGGTCTTGGTGTTGACGTCATTGAGTGTTGCATTGACCTCATTGATCCCAGTGGCTCCTTTAGGTGTTGAGTCGACCCCGCTGGGTGTTGTTTTGAACCCTTTGGGTCTCACGTTGACCCCATTGATCTCATTGGATGTTCTGCTGACCCCACTGGGTGTTGAGTTGTCCCCATTGACCCACATTGGGCATCACTGTTGATTGTGTTGGATGTTGAGTTGTCCCCATGGATCCCATTCAATGTTGTCAGTGGCGCTGGGCCTTGCAGGGGTGGCATTGAGCCAGATGGGTGTTGAGGGGATCTCCTTCAGCTTCATGGTGACCTTGGGTGGGGATTGGGTCTTGGTGTTGACGTCATTGAGTGTTGCGCTGACCTCACTGTTGACTCCTTTAGGTGTTGAGTTGACCCCACTGGGTGTTGTTTTGAACCCTTTGGGTCTCAGGTTGACCCCGTTGATCTCATTGGACGTTCTGCTGACCCCACTGGGTGTTGAGTTGTCCCCATTGACCCACATTGGGCATCACTGTTGATTGTGTTGGATGTTGAGTTGTCCCCATGGATCCCATTCAATGTTGTCAGTGGCGCTGGGCCTTGCAGGGGTGGCATTGAGCCAGCTGGGTGTTGGGGGGGTCTCCTGCAGCTTCATGGTGACCTTGGGTGGGAATTTGGGTCATTCTGTTGATGTCATTGAGTGTTGCGTTGACCTCATTGATCCCAGTGGCTCCTTTAGGTGTTGAGTTGACCCCACTGGGTGTTGTTTTGAACCCTTTGGGTCTCAGGTTGACCCCGTTGATCTCATTGGACGTTCTGCTGACCCTACTGGGTGTAGAGTTGTCCCCATTGACCCACATTGGGCATCACTGTTGATTGTGTTGGATGTTGAACTGACCCCATGGATCCCATTCAATGTTGTCAGTGGCGCTGGGCCTTGCAGGGGTGGCATTGGGCCAGCTGGGTGTTGGGGGGGTCTCCTGCAGCTTCATGGTGACCTTGGGTGGGAATTTGGGTCATTCTGTTGATGCCATTGAGTGTTGCGTTGACCTCATTGATCCCAGTGGCTCCTTTAGGTGTTGAGTTGACCCTCTTGACCCCGCTGGGTGTTGTTTTGAACCTTCTGGGTCTCAGGCTGACCCCACTGATCTCATTGGATGTTCTGCTGACCCATTGGGTGTAGAGTTGTCCCCATTGACCCCCACTGGGCATCACTTTGACCCTGTTGGATGTTGAGTTGACCCCATGGATCCCATTCAATGTTGTCTTCACCCCATTGGGTGTCAGATTGACCCTGTCCATCCCATTGGACATCACTGCGACCCCACTGGGTGTTCAGTTGGCCCTGTTGACACTGTTAAGCCCACACTGTTGAGTTGACCCCATGGACTCCATTGGCCCTGTTGGGTCTTGAGTTGGCCCCATTGGGTGTTGAGTTGGCCCCATTGACTCCGTTGGCCCCGTTGGGTGTTGAGTTGGCCCCATTGGATGTTGAGTTGACCCCATTGACTCAATTGGCCCAGTTGGATGTTGAGTTGACCCCATTGGGTGTTGAGTTGACCCCATGGACTCCATTGGCCCTGTTGGGTGTTGAGTTGACCCCATTGGGTGTTGAGTTGACCCCATGGACTCCATTGGCCCTGTTGGGTGTTGAGTTGGCCCCATTGGGTGTTGAGTTGACCCCATGGACTCAGTCGGCCCTGTTGGATGTTGAGTTGAACCCATTGGGTGTTGAGTTGACCCCATGGACTCAGTTGGCCCTGTTGGGTGTTGAGTTGACCCCATTGGGTGTTGAGTTGACCCCAAGAACTCAGTTGGCCCTGTTGGGTGTTGAGTTGGCCCCGTTGGTTGTTGAGTTGATCCCATGGACTCAGTTGACCCTGTTGGGTATTGAGTTGACCCTGTTGGGTGTTGAGTTGACCCCATCGGGTGTTGGGTTGACCCCATGGACTCAGTTGGCCCCGTTGGGTGTTGAGTTGACCCCATTGGGTGCTGAGTTGACCCCATTGACTCAGTTGACCCTGTTGGGTATTGAGTTGACCCTGTTGGGTGTTGAGTTGACCCCATTGGGTGCTGAGTTGACCCCATGGACTCCTTCACCCATGTCTCCCTCTCCTCCCCCAGTTCAACAGCTTCGAGCAGCTCTGCATCAACTTCACCAACGAGAAGCTGCAGCAGTTCTTCAACCACCACATGTTCGTGCTGGAGCAGGAGGAATACAAGAAGGAGGGCATCGAGTGGGAGTTCATCGACTTTGGCATGGACCTGCAGGCCTGCATCGACCTCATCGAGAAGGTGCCACCACCCCCAGGACCTCCAGGGCCTCCAGGGGCTGAGGGAGGAGGGTCCATCCAGCTGGAGCCCCTCAGGTGCCCCAGGAGCAGCTTTTGGTTTGTCCCTGGTGTCCTTCCCGGCCAACAAGGCCTGCTTTGTCCACAGCCCATGGGGATCATGTCCATCCTGGAGGAGGAGTGCATGTTCCCCAAGGCCTCGGACATGACCTTCAAGTCCAAACTCTACGACAACCACCTGGGCAAGTCGGCCAACTTCGGGAAGCCACGGAACGTCAAGGGCAAGTCCGAGGCGCACTTCTCGCTCACCCACTACGCCGGCACCGTGGACTACAACATCCTGGGCTGGCTGGAGAAGAACAAGGACCCCCTCAACGAGACGGTGGTGGGGCTCTACCAGAAATCCGCCCTCAAGCTCTTGGCCCACCTCTTCTCCAACTACGCCGGGGCAGACTCCGGTGGGTGGTGGAGGGGTGAAGAAGACATCTCCCACAGGGGTTGTCCATGTTCCCACCTCATCCCACCGCTCTCCTCCATAGGTGGTGACAGCGGGAAGGGGAAAGGAGCCAAGAAGAAAGGTTCCTCCTTCCAGACGGTCTCAGCCCTGCACCGGGTGAGGAACCCACTCTAGATCTGCTGTGGGGCAGGGGGAGAAGAACCCCTGGTGTAGAGGGTGGTCCCACCACCCCCAGCCCCTCCCCTGCTCTGCCATTGGTCACCCTCCCCTCTCCTCCCCAGGAGAACCTCAACAAGCTGATGGCCAACCTCAAGACCACCCACCCCCACTTCGTCCGCTGCCTCGTCCCGAACGAGCGGAAGGAGCCGGGTAAACCGAGGGTGGGGATTGGAGGTTGGGGCGTGGGCGTGGCTCGTGGTTGACCCCTCACCTGTGTCCCCCTCCAGGTGTGATGGACAACGCCCTGGTCATGCACCAGCTCCGCTGCAACGGGGTCCTGGAGGGAATCCGCATCTGCCGCAAGGGCTTCCCCAACCGCATCCTCTACGGGGACTTCCGACAGCGGTGGGGACACGGAGCGGGTTTGGGTCGGGGGGACAACCCCAGCGGGGCTGAGCTCGGGGGTCATGTCCTGTGCGGCCCCCAGGTACCGCATCCTGAACCCCGCGGCCATCCCCGAGGGGCAGTTCATCGACAGCCGCAAGGGCGCCGAGAAGCTCCTGGGCTCCATCGACATCGACCACAACCAGTACAAGTTTGGGCACACCAAGGTGAGGTCTCGTGGTGCCCGTTCCCTGTGGTGCCACCATCCTTCAGGTGTGGTGAACCTCATGGTCCCCATGATCCCTGTGCATCTAGGTAGACACAACCCCATAATTCCACCCACCACAACCAGTTTGATCCCACTGGGTGAGATCTCGTGGTCCCTGTTCCCCGTGGTGCCACCATCCAAGGTGGACATGGACCTGGTGGTGCCATGATCTCCGTGTCCATCTGTCCACCAACATGTCCATCTGTCCTAGACACCACCCCATCCTTCCGCTCATCACAACCAGTTTGATCCCACTGGGTGAGATCTCGTGGTCTCTGTTCCCCGTGGTGCCACCATCCAAGGTGGACATGGACCTCATGGTCCCATGATCACCGTGTCCATCTGTCCATCAACATGTCCATCTGTCCATCTAACCAGACACCACCCCATCCTTCCGCTCATCACAACCAGTTTGATCCCACTGGGTGAGATCTCGTGGTCTCTGTTCTCTGTGGTCCCACCATGCAAAGTGAACGTGGACCTTGTGGTGCTGTGATCACTGTGTCCATCTGTCCATCTACCCAGACACCTCCCCATCCTTCCACCCACCACAACCAGTTTGATCCCACTGGGTGAGATCTCGTGGTCTCTGTTCCCCGTGGTGCCACCATCCAAGGTGGACATGGACCTCATGGTCCCATGATCACCGTGTCCATCTGTCCATCAACATGTCCATCTAACCAGACACCACCCCATCCTTCCACCCACCACAAGCAGCTTGATCCCACTGGGTGAGATCTCGTGGTCTCTGTTCCCTGTGGTGCCACCATCCGAGGTGGACATGGACCTCATGGTCCCATGATCCCCGTGTCCATCTGTCCATCAACATCTACATTTGTTCATCTCTCCTTCCACCCACTCCAACCCCTTTGGACACACCATGGGGACATCCCGTGATCTCTGTTCCCTGTGGTCCCACCATCCAAGGTGGACATGGACCTCATGGTCCTGTGATCACCATGTCCACCTGTCCATCCACCCAGACACCACCCCATCCTTCCACCCACCACAACCCCTTTGGATACACCGTGGGGACATCCCGTGGTCTCTGTTCCCTGTGGTGCCACCATCCAAGGTGGACATGGACCTCCTGGTCCTGTGATCACCATGTCCACCTGTCCATCCACCCAGACACCAACCCATCCTTCCACCCACCACCACCCCTTTGGACGCATTGTGGGGACATCCCATGGTCTCTGTTCCCTGTGGTACCACCATCAAAGGTGGACACGGACCTCATGGTCCTGTGATCACCATGTCCACCTGTCCATCTACCCAGACACCACCCCATCCTTCCACCCACCACAACCCCTTTGGATGCATTACGGGGAGATCCCGTAGTCGCTGTTCCCTCTGTTCCCACCATCCGAGGTGGACATGGACCTCATGGTCCCATGATCCCCATGTCCATCTGTCTATCAATGTGTCCATCTGTCCATCTACCCATACACCACCCCATCCTTCCACCCACCACAACCCCTTTGGACACACCGTGGGGACATCCCGTGGTCCCTGTTCCCTGTGGTGCCACCATCCAAGGTGGACATGGACCTCATGGTCCTGTGATCACCATGTCCATCTGTCCATCAACATCTACATTTGTTCATCTCTCCTTCCACCCACTCCAACCCCTTTGGACACACCGTAGGGACATCCCGTGGTCTCTGTTCCCTGTGGTCCCACCATCCAAGGTGGACATGGACCTCATGGTCCTGTGATCACCATGTCCACCTGTCCATCTACCCAGACACCAACCCATCCTTCCACCCACCACAACCCCTTTGGACACCCCATGGGGACATCCTGTGGTCTCTGTTCCCTGTGGTGCTACCATCTGAGGTGGACACAGACCTCATGGTCCTGTGATCACCATGTCCACCTGTCCATCTACCCAGACACCAACCCACCCTTCTACTCACCACAACCCCTTTGAACGCATTGTGGGGAGATCCTGTGGTCTCTGTTCCCTCCGTTCCCACCATCCGAGGTGGACACGGTCCTCATGGTCCTGTGATCACCATGTCCACCTGTCCATCTACCCATACACCACCCCATCCTTCCACCCACCACAACCCCTTTGGATACACCGTGGGGACATCCCGTGGTCTCTGTTCCCTGTGGTGCCACCATCCAAGGTGGACATGGACCTCATGGTGCCATGATCTCCGTGTCCATCTGTCCATCTAATTAGCCTCCACCCTTCTACTCACCACAACCCCTTTGAACGCATTGTGGGGAGATCCTGTGGTCTCTGTTCCCTCCGTTCCCACCATCCGAGGTGGACACGGACCTCATGGTCCCACCACCTCCTCGCTCCCCTCAGGTGTTCTTCAAGGCCGGGCTCCTGGGCCAGCTGGAGGAGATGCGCGACGAGCGCCTGTCCCGCATCATCACCCGCATCCAGGCGCGGGCGCGGGGGCAGCTCATGCGCATCGAGTTCAAGAAGATCGTGGAGCGCCGGTGAGACGGGGATGGGCCTTCTGCTCACCTGGTCACCCGGCTGGGCATGTGGTGGCACCTGTGTCCTCTTCATCCTCCTCCTCCTCATAGGGACGCGCTGCTGGTGATCCAGTGGAACCTCCGGGCCTTCATGGGGGTGAAGAACTGGCCATGGATGAAGCTCTACTTCAAGATCAAGCCCTTGCTGAAGAGCGCGGAGACAGAGAAGGAGATGCAGGTGGGAGGGGTGGGCAGGGCAGGGTGGGACCACCACCACCAGGATGGTCTGAGGGGTGTTGGATGAGGGTCTCTGACCTTCTCGGGGCCTCCTGGAGCAGAACATGAAGGAGGAGTACGGGCGGCTGAAGGACGCCCTGGAGAAGTCGGAGTCGCGGCGGAAGGAGCTGGAGGAGAAGATGGTCTCCATGCTGCAGGAGAAGAACGACCTCCAGCTCCAAGTGCAGGCTGTGAGTCAGATCAGCCCAAAACCACATCACAGATGTGACCACCACCCCCACCAGACCCTGGGACAACCCTGCTTCACTTGCTGTCCCCCCCCAAAACAGGAGCAGGACAACCTGAACGACGCCGAGGAGCGCTGTGACCAGCTGATCAAGAACAAGATCCAGCTGGAGGCCAAGGTGAAGGAGCTGACAGAGCGGCTGGAGGACGAGGAGGAGATGAACGCCGAGCTGACAGCCAAGAAGAGGAAGCTGGAGGACGAATGCTCGGAGCTCAAGAAGGACATTGATGACCTGGAGCTGACCCTGGCCAAGGTGGAGAAGGAGAAACACGCGACTGAGAACAAGGTGAGGATGGGGAGAGGCCTTGGCCTCGAGGTGAGGGGACTTGAGTCTGAGACATAAAACTGGTGGGGTTGGGTTGGGATGATCAAGGATGGTTGGGGTGTGGGTTGGTGATGATCAGGATGTTGGTGGTGAACATAACTGGTTGGGTTGGGGTTGGTGTAAACTAAAGTGGTTGGTATGATCAAGGATGGTTGGGTTGGTGAGATACATGTTAAGAGTGGATAAATGGTTGGGTTGGGTTAGGGTTGGGTTGGGTGAGATATAAGATGGTTGGTGGTATGTGGTTGGGTTGGTAGAATGGATCATAGGGGGATGGATCAATGGTTGGGTTGGTGAGACATGAAACTGGTAGGGTTGGGTTGGGTTGGGTTGGGTTGAGATGATCAAGGATGGTTGGGTTGGTGAGACATAAAACTGGTTGGGTTGGGTTGAGATGATCAAGGATGGTTGGGTTGAATGACAAGATGTTAACATGAATTGGGTTGGGTTGGGTTGTGAGATGATCAAGGATGGTTTGGTGTGATGGTTGAGGAAAAATTAAAAAACTGGTTGGGTTGGGTTGTTGGAGAATGAATTTCAAAAAGGATGGTTGGGTTGGTGAGACATGAAACTGGTATGGTTGGGTTGGGTTGAGTTGGGTTGGGTTGAGTTGGGTTGGGATGATCAATGATTGTTGAGGTGGGTTGAGAAGACATGGGGTATTGGTTTGAGTTGAGGACACCCTAGGCTGGGTGGGATCTGCTAGCTTGGGTTGAGGAGACCCAAGGCAGCTTGGGAAGATCCAATGTTGGTTGGGTTGGGCTCATTGAGAAGACCCAAAACCCTTTGGGTTCTCCTGCATTGAAACAACCCCTTTGGATGAGGTGAACATCAACCTCCCCCAGCTCTGCCCCACCCCGGCACTGAGCTGGACGCCGGACACTTCTCCTGCAGGTCAAGAACCTGACGGAGGAGATGGCAGGGCTGGACGAGACCATCGCCAAGCTGGCCAAGGAGAAGAAGGCTCTGCAGGAGTCCCACCAGCAGACGCTGGACGACCTGCAGGCCGAGGAAGACAAGGTCAACACCTTGACTAAGGGCAAAGTCAAGCTGGAACAGCAAGTGGACGATGTGAGTGTGGCTGGTCCCACCCCAGGCCCTGCTGAGGAACCTGTGGGGCAAAGATGAGCAGAACTTGAGGTTTCTCCCCATTTCTGTGTTCCTGCACAGCTTGAAGGCTCCCTGGAGCAGGAGAAGAAGATCCGGATGGACCTGGAACGGGCCAAGAGGAAGCTGGAAGGTGACCTGAAGCTGACCCAGGAGAACATCATGGATCTGGAGAATGACAAGCAGCAGCTGGAGGAGAAGCTCAAGAAGTGAGGCTGGATGGATCTCCCTGCCATGTGAGGTCCAGCTGAGGGTCATGGGTGAGACCTCACTGGCCACCACTTCTTCCACAGGAAGGAGTTTGAGATCCACCAGCAGAACAGCAGGATCGAGGACGAGCAGGCGCTGGCTCTGCAGCTCCAGAAGAAGCTGAAGGAGTTACAGGTGAGAGGGGAAGATGGATCTGTGTCTGGTTGGGCTGGACTGGAGCATCTCCAGGTGGTTTGGTTGCGTTGAAGAGAAACCTGATGGTTGAGTTGGAGAATCTCAAGGTGGTTGGGCTGAGTGGAAGAAGCTCCACTTAGCTGGGTTGGTTTTGGTGGGGTTGAAGAGCCTCCAGCCTGTGGGCTGGGTTGAGTCTCCAAGTGGTTGGGTTGACCTGAATGGTCTCCAACTGCTTGGGTTGGGTCAAGTTGAGTTGGATTCAAGCGTCCCAAAGCTGCTTGAGTTGGGTTGAGTGGAGGGGTTGGGGGTGAACCCAAGTTGCTTTGAAGAACCTTCAGCTGGTTGGGCTGGAGCGTCTCCAACTGGTTGAGTTGGGTTGAGTGTCCACCTTGTTGAGGGTGCAGTTGGCTCTGATCAGAAGAACTTTCAGACTGTTGTTGGGCTGGAGATCTCCAGGTGGTTTGGTTGCGTTGAGAGCATCCACCTTGTTGGGTTCAGATTGGCTGTGGAAGAACTCCCTTGCGGTTGGTTTGTGGGTTGAGGTCCACCTTGGCTGGGTTGAGTTCGCTTTTGAAGGACCTCATGCTGGTGTAGTGAAAGGGATCCTCCAAACTCTAGTTTGGGTGGGTTGGGGTTCCACCAAGTTGCTGGTTGAAGAACCTTCAGCTGGTTGAACTGGAGAGTCTCCAACTGGTTGAGTTGGGTTGAGGTCCACTTGTTGGGTGATTGCTTTGAAGACTTTCAGCTGGTTGGGTGGAGATTCCAGCCTTTGGTTGATTGTTTGACGTCAACCTTACTGTTGAGTGCTGAAGAATTTCAGCTGGTTGGATTGAGTGTCCACCTTGCTGGGTTGAATTGCTTTGAAGAACCTTCAGCTGGTTGAGCTGAAGAGTCTCCAACCGGTTGGGTTGGGTTGAGCGCCCACCTTGTTGGGTTGAGTTGCTTTGAAGAACTTTCAGCTGGTTGGGCTGGAGATTCTCCAGCTGGTTGAGTTGGGTTGAGTGTCCACCTTGTTGGGTTGAGTTGCTTTGAAGAACTTTCAGCTGGTTGGGCTGGAGATTCTCCAGCTGGTTGAGTTGGGTTGAGCGTCCACCTTGTTGGGTTGAATTGCTTTGAAGAACCTTCAGCTGGTTGGGTTGAGTGTCCACCTTGTTGGGTTGAATTGCTTTGAAGAACTTTCAGCTGGTTGGATTGAGTTCCAGCGGTGGTTGGGGTTGAGGTCACTGTTTTGAATTGCTTTGAAGAACTTCAGCGTTGGTTGAGTGCACTGTGGGTTGAACCGAGAACTTCAGTGGTTAGTGAGGTCTCACGGTGGTTGGGTTGAGCGCCCACCTCGTTGGCTTGAGCACCCTCTTGGCGCGCAGGCGCGGATCGAGGAGCTGGAGGAGGAGCTGGAGGCGGAGCGGACGGGCCGGGCCAAGGTGGAGAAGCAGCGCTCGGAGCTGTCGCGGGAGCTGGAGGAGCTCAGCGAGCGGCTGGAGGAGGCCGGCGGTGCCACCTCGGCGCAGCTGGAGCTCAACAAGAAGCGCGAGGCCGAGTTCCAGAAGCTGCGGCGGGACCTGGAGGAGGCCACGCTGCAGCACGAGGCCACGGCGGCCGCGCTGAGGAAGAAACACGCCGACAGCGTGGCCGAGCTGGGCGAGCAGCTGGACAACCTCCAGCGCGTCAAGCAGAAGCTGGAGAAGGAGAAGAGCGAGCTCAAGCTGGAGCTGGATGACCTCAGCGCCAACGTGGAGCAGCTGATCAAGTCTAAGGTAGGAGGAGGTTGAGATGCACAGCAGGGAATCGTGGGATGGTTTGTGAGGGACAGGACCACTGGGATCGTCCAGTTCCATCAACCCTTGGGGAGCGACACCTTCCACTAGACCAGGCTGGGTTGGGTTAAGTTGGGCTGAAGAGTCTTGAACTGGTTGACTTGGGTTGAGTGTCCACCTTGTTGGGTTGAGTTGCTTTGAAGAACCTTCAGCTGGTTGGGCTGGAGAGTCTCCAACTGGTTGAGTTGGGTTGAGTGTCCACCTTGTTGGGTTGAGTTGCTTTGAAGAACTTTCAGCTGATTGGGCTGGAGATTCTCCAGCTGGTTGAGTTGGGTTGAGTGTCCACCTTGTTGGGTTGAATTGCTTTGAAGAACCTTCAGCTGGTTGAACTGGAGAGTCTCCAACTGGTTGAGTTGGATTGAGTGTCCACCTTGTTGGGTTGAATTGCTTTGAAGAACCTTCAGCTGGTTGGGCTGAAGAGTCTCCAACTGGTTGAGTTGGGTTGAGCGTCCACCTTGTTGGTTGGTTGTGTTGAAGAACCTTCAACTGGTTGACTCGGGTTGAGTGTCCACCTTGTTGGGTTGAGTTGCTTTGAAGAACTTCCAACTGGTTGAGCTGGAGTCTCCAACTGGTTGAGTTGGGTTGAGTTGCTTTGCAGGACCTTCAGTGTGTTGGGCTGGAGAGTCTCCAACTGGTTGAGTTGGGTTGAGTGTCCACCTTGTTGGGTTGAGTTGTGTTGAAGAACCTTCAGCTGGTTGGGCTGGAGAGTCTCCAACTGGTTGAGTTGGGTTGAGTGTCCACCTTGTTGGGTTGAGTTGCTTTGAAGAACTTCCAACTGGTTGAGTTGGGTTGACTGTCCACCTTGTTGGGTTGAGTTGCTTTGAAGAACTTCCAACTGGTTGGGTTGGAGAGTCTCCAACTGGTTGAGTTGGGTTGAGCATCCACCTCGTTGGGTTGAGTTGCATTGAAGAACCTTCAGCTGGTTGGGCTGGAGAGTCTCCAACTGGTTGAGTTGGGTTGAGTTGCTTTGCAGGACCTTCAGTGTGTTGGGCTGGAGAGTCTCCAACTGGTTGAGTTGGGTTGAGTGTCCACCTTGTTGGGTTGGGTTGTGTTGAAGAACCTTCAACTGGTTGAGTTGGGTTGAGTGTCCACCTTGTTGGGTTGAGTTGTGTTGAAGAACCTTCAGCTGGTTGGGCTGGAGAGTCTCCGACTGGTTGAGTTGAGTTGAGTTGAGAGTCCACCTCGTTGGGTTGAGTTGCTTTGAAGAACCTCCAGATCTTTGAGCTGGAGAGTCTCCACGTGGCTGAGTTGACCTGAGTTGGGTTGAAATGAAGACTCTCCATGTGGCTGGGCTGGGTTGAGTGCAGGGTTGGGTGGATCCCACCCAGGGTTCCACCAGACCAGGTGGCTCCAAGCCCCGTCCAGCCTGGCCTTGGACACCTCCAGCCATGGGGCATGTCCACCCCACCATAGCGTCCAGCCACCTGCGACGCCTCCCCTGCAGGTGGCCATGGAGAAGATGTCGCGCTCCATGGAGGACCAGGCTGCCGAGCACTTGGCGAAGCTGGAGGAGACCCAACGCGTCCTCAACGACGCCAACACCCAACGGGCCAAGCTGCAGACGGAGAACGGTGAGGGAGCTGACCCTGGGTGGTCCCACCCCTGTCCCACACCTGCACCTCCATCCCCCACCCCACACCTGAAGCCCCCTCCCACCCTTCCAGGTGAGCTGTCGCGGCAGCTGGAGGAGAAGGAGGCGCTGGTGTCCCAGCTGACCCGCGGCAAGGTGTCCTACACCCAGCAGCTGGAGGACCTGCGGAGGCAGCTGGAGGAGGAGATGAAGGTGGGGTCTGGTGGGGGGGTGAGAGGACCTGGGGGGGGGTCCAGGTGGGTCACAGGTGTCCTTCACCCTTGTGGTCACTGGTTCAGAATGGTGGGGTTGGGTGGGTCCATCTGCAGGGGTTCCATCTAAGGTGGGGTCTGTCTACAGGGGGTTCTGCTGTAGGAGGTCCAGGGAGGGTTGGGTTGGTGTGTGGGAGGTCTGGTTGGGTTGAGGTGATGAAGTCCACCTCCTGCTGAGCTGAAGACCCCAAGAAGTTCAAACTGACTTGAATCCAACCATCCCACCTTCTCCTGAAGGTGTAAGGAAGGCTGGGTTGATCTGGAAGAGCTTGGGTTGGTCTGTGGAAGGTCCAAGGATGATTGGGTTGGTCTGGAGATGGTTGGCTTGATCTTCAGAAAGTCTGGTTGGGTTGGGGTGATGAAGTCCAGCTCCTGCTGAGCTGAAGACCCTGAGAAGTTCAAGTTGACCTGGATCCAATGGTCCTACCTTCTCCTGAAGGTGTAAGGAAGGTTGGGTTGATCTGGAAGAGCTTGGGTTGGTCCATGGAAGGTCCAGATAGGGTTGGGTTGGTCTGGAAGAGCTTGGCTTGGTCTGCAGAAGGTCTGGTTGGGTTGTGGTGATTCAGACCAGCTCCTGCTGAGCTGAAGACCCTGAGAAGTTCAAGTTGACCTGGATCCAATGGTCCTACCTTCTCCTGAAGGTGTAAGGAAATTTGGGTTGATCTGGAAGAGCTTGGGTTGGTCTGTGGAAGGTCCAAGGATGATTGGGTTGGTCTGGAGAAGGTTGGGTTGGTCTGGAGAAGGTTGGCTTGATCTTCAGAAGGTCTGGTTGGGTTGGGGTGATGAAGTCCAGCTCCTGCTGAGCTGGAGACCCCAAGAAGTTCAAGATGACCTCAATCCAATGGTCCCACCTTCTCCTGAAGGTGTAAGGGAGGTTGGGTTGATCTGGAAGAGCTCAGGTCAATCTATGAAAGGTCCAAGGGTGGTTGGGTTGGTCTAAAGTGGTCTAAGGAGGGTTGGGTTGGTCCATGGAAGGTCCAGATAGGGTTGGGTTGGTCTGGAAGAGCTTGGCTTGGTCTGTAGAAGGTCCGGTTGGGTTGTGGTGATTCAGACCAGCTCTTACTGAGCTGGAGACATCAAGAAGTTCAAGATGACCTGGATCCAATGGTCCCACCTTCTCCTGAAGGTGTAAGGAAATTTGGGTTGATCTGGAAGAGCTTGGGTTGGTCTATGGAAGGTCCAAGGATGATTGGGTTGGTCTAAAGAGGGGTTTGGTTGGTCTGGAGAAGGTTGGCTTGGTCTGCAGAAGGTCTGGTTGGGTTGTGGTGATTCAGACCAGCTCTTACTGAGCTGGAGACATCAAGAAGTTCAAGATGACCTAGATCCAATGGTCCCACCTTCTTCTGAAGGTGTTAGGAAGGTTGTGTTGATCTGGAAGAGCTTGGGTTGGTCTAAGGAAGGTCCAGATAGGGTTGGGTTGGTCTGGAGAAGATTGGTTTGGTCTGCAGAAGGTCTGGTTGGGTTGGGGTGATGAAGTCCAGCTCCTGCTGAGCTGGAGACCCCAAGAAGTTCAAGATGACCTCGATCCAATGGTCCCACCTTCTCCTGAAAGTGTAAGGAAATTTGGGTTGATCTGGAAGAGCTTGGGTTGGTCTAAGGAAGGTCCAAGGGTGATCTAAAGAGGGGTTGGGTTGGTCTGGAGAAGAGTTGGGTTGGTGTGGACGGTCCAAATAAGGTTAGGCTGGTCTGGAGAAGCTTGGCTTGGTCTGCAGAAGGTCTGGTTGGGTTGTGGTGATGGAGACCAGCTCCTGCCGAGCCAGAGGACTCCAGGTGACCTGGACCCGACGGTGCCACCTTCTCCTGGCCAGGCCAAGAACGCGCTGGCGCACGCGCTGCAGTCGGCCCGGCACGACGGGGACCTGCTGCGGGAGCAGTACGAGGAGGAGACCGAGGCCAAGGCCGAGCTCCAGCGCGCGCTCTCCAAGGCCAACTCCGAGGTGGCCCAGTGGAGGACCAAGTACGAGACGGACGCCATCCAACGCACCGAGGAGCTGGAGGAGGCCAAGTGAGTCATCGTGGGTGGAGCTTCTTGGGGTCAAGGGTGGAGATCACCCTTGGGAGAATGTTCTGGAGAAGGTTTGGAGGAGTCATCGCCCCATGGGTGGAGCTTCTGTGGTATCAGGGGTGGAGATCGCCCTTGGGAGAATGTTCTGGAGAAGGTTTGGAGGAGTCATCGCCCCATGGGTGGAGCTTCTGTGGGGTCAGGGGTGGAGATCGCCCTTGGGAGAATGTTCTGGAGAAGGTTTGGAGAAGTCATCGCCCCATGGGTGCAGCTTCTGTGGCATCAGGGGTGGAGATCACCCTTGGGAGAATGTTCTGGAGAAGGTTTGGAGGAGTCATCATCCCATGGGTGCAGCTTCTGTCGGGTTCAGGGAGGGGGATCACCCTTGGGAGAATGTTCTGGAGAAGGTTTGGAGGAGCCATCTCCTCATGGGTGGAGCTTCTGTGGGGTCAGGGGTGGAGATCGCCCTTGGGAGAATGTTCTGGAGAAATTTTGCAGGAGTCATTGCCCATGGGTGGAGCTCCTGTGGGGTCAGGGGTGGAGAATGTTCTGGAGAAGGTTTTGGAGGAGTCTACATGAGTCATTGCCCATGGGTGGAGCTTCTGTGGGGTCAGGTGTGGACATCACCCTTGGGAGAATGTTCTGGAGAAGGTTTGGAGGAGTCATCACCCCATGGGTGGAGCTTCTGTGGCATCAGGGGTGGAGATCGCCCTTGGGAGAATGTTCTGGAGAAGGTTTGGAGAAGTCATCGCCCCATGGGTGGAGCTTCTGTGGGGTCAGGGGTGGAGACCATCCACAGGAGAATGTTCTGGAGAAGGTTTGGAGAAGTCATCGCCCCATGGGTGGAGCTTCTGTGGGGTCAGGGGTGGAGACCATCCACAGGAGAATGTTCTGGAGAAGGTTTGCAGGAGTCATCATCCCATGGGTGCAGCTTCTGTCGGGTTCAGGGAGGGGGATCACCCTTGGGAGAATGTCCTGGAGGAGGTTTGGAGGAACCATCTCCTCATGGGTGGAGCTTCTGCGGGGTCAGGAGGTGGAGATCACCCTTGGGAGAATGTTCTGGAGAAGGTTTGGAGAAGTCATCGCCCCATGGGTGGAGCTTCTGTGGGGTCAGGGGTGGAGACCATCCACAGGAGAATGTTCTGGAGAAGGTTTGGAGGAGTCATCATCCCATGGGTGGAGCTTCTGTGGGGTCAGGGGTGGAGATCGCCCTTGGGAGAATGATCTGGAGGAGGTTTGGAGGAGCCATCTCCTCATGGGTGGAGCTTCTGCGGGGTCAGGAGGTGGAGATCACCCTTGGAAGAATGTTCTGGAGAAGGTTTGGAGAAGTTAAGTGAGTCACTACCCCATGGGTGGAGCTTCTGTGGGGTCAGGGGTGGAGACCACCTGCTGGAGAAGGTTCTGGAGGAGGAGGAGGAGGCCAAGTGAGTCTTGTCCCATAGATGGAGATCCTGTGGGATTGGGGGGGGGGGGTGGAAACCATGGAAAAAGTTCTGGAGAAGGTTTTGGAGGTTGAGTCACCTTCCCATGGACGTAGCTGCTGTGGGATCAGGGATGGAGATCACCCTTGGGAGAATGTTCTGGAGAAGGTTTGGAGGAGTCATCGCCCCATGGGTGGAGCTTCCGTGGGGTCAGGAGTGGAGAACACTCACAGGAGAATGTTCTGGAGAAGGTTTGGAGGAGTCACCACCCCATGGGTAGAGCTTCTGTGGGGTCAGGTGTGGACATCACCCTTGGGAGAATGTTCTGGAGAAGGTTTTGGAGGAGTCATGGCTGCATGGGTGGAGCTTCTGTGGGGTCAGGTGTGGACATCACCCTTGGGAGAATGTTCTGGAGAAGGTTTGGAGGAGTCATCGCCCCACGGGTGGAGCTCCTGTGGGGTCAGGGGTGGAGAATGTTCTGGAGAAGGTTTTGGAGGAGTCTACATGAGTCATTGCCCATGGGTGGAGCTCCTGTGGGGTCAGGGGTGGAGAAAACCCTTGGGACAATGTTCTGGAGAAGGTCCTGGAGGAGGCAGAGTGCCCTGGACATGGTAGAGGACATGCAGAGAAGAACCTCGGCCAGTGGCTGGGTGGGAGAAGGTTGGAGCGGCCCCACCTGGCCCACGGGTGACCCCAGGTGGTCCCTGGGGCAGGAAGAAGCTGGCCCAGCGGCTGCAGGAGGCCGAGGAGGCCGTGGAGGCCGTCAACGCCAAGTGCTCCTCGCTGGAGAAGACCAAGCACCGGCTGCAGAACGAGATCGAGGACCTGATGGCCGACGTGGAGCGGTCCAACGCGGCCGCCGCTGCCCTGGACAAGAAGCAGAGGAACTTTGACAAGGTGGGCAGGTGGGGCAGGGCGGGGTGGCCGGGTGGCGCCCGGTGGCCGTGGGGTGACACCTGGCTGTCCCCAGGTGTTGGCCGAGTGGAAGCAGAAGTTCGAGGAGTCTCAGACGGAGCTGGAGGCGTCCCAGAAGGAGGCCAGGGCCCTCAGCACCGACCTCTTCAAGCTGAGGAACATCTACGAGGAGTCCCTGGAGCACCTGGAGACCTTCAAGAGGGAGAACAAGAACCTCCAAGGTGACACCACGGGTCCCTCTGCCCACCTGGGTGTTCCCCACCCGTTCCCACGGGGTCTGACGGGGTCTCACCCGGGCAGAGGAGATCTCGGACCTCACGGAGCAGCTCGGCGCCGGCAACAAATCCATCCACGAGCTGGAGAAGGTCCGCAAACAGCTGGACGCCGA
The DNA here is from genome assembly GCF_028769735.1 of Zonotrichia leucophrys gambelii. Taxonomy (NCBI): domain Eukaryota; kingdom Metazoa; phylum Chordata; class Aves; order Passeriformes; family Passerellidae; genus Zonotrichia; species Zonotrichia leucophrys. The sequence goes on along the minus strand of NW_026992331.1, from coordinate 34,280 downwards.
GAAGCTGGAGCTCCAAGCCGCTCTGGAAGAGGCCGAGGTGGATCAAGCCCCGTCCCACCCCATCCCTACGTTCTCCTGGTGGGACACCCGCGCTGGGTGGTCCTCAAGGTCCCGCGTGTCCTCCCCAGGCCTCCCTGGAGCACGAGGAGGGGAAGATCCTGAGGGCGCAGCTGGAGTTCAACCAGGTGAAGGCGGAGTACGAGCGGAAGCTGGGCGAGAAGGAGGAGGAGATGGAGCAGGTGAAGCGCAACCACCTGCGCGTGGTGGAGTCGCTGCAGACCTCGCTGGACGCCGAGACCCGCAGCCGCAACGAGGCCCTGCGGCTGAAGAAGAAGATGGAGGGCGACCTCAACGAGATGGAGATCCAGCTCAGCCACGCCAACCGCGGCGCCAACGAGGCCCAGAAGCAGGTCAAGGCTCTGCAGGGCTACCTGAAGGTACCTGTCCATGGGGACATGGAGGGGTTGGAGGTGTCTGAAGGTGCCTGTCCATGTGGTGTGGAGGGGTTGGAGGTACCTGAAGGTCCCATGAGGACATAAAGGGGTTGGAGGTGCCTGAAGGTCCCACAGGGAGATGGAGGTGCAGGAGGTACCTGGAGGTCCCACTGGGACATGGAGGTGCAGGAAGTAACTGAAGTTACCTGTCCTTGTGATGTGGAGGTGTAGGAGATGCCTGAAGGTCCCACAGGGAGATGGAGGTGCAGGAGGTACCTGGAGGTCCCACTGGGACATGGAGGTGCAGGAGGTACCCAAAGGTACCTGTCCATGAGGACATTAAGGTCCTGAAGGCATCTGTCCATGTGGGGTGGAGGGGTTGGAGGTACATGAAGGTACCTGTCCATGAGGACATAGAGGGGTAGGAGGTACCTGAAGGTCCCATGGGGACATAAAGGGGTTGGAGGTGCCTGAAGGTCCCACAGGGACATGGAGGAGCCGGAGATACCTGGAGATCCCACTGGGACATGGAGGTGCAGGAGGTACCCAAAGGTACCTGTCCATGAGGACATTAAGGTCCTGAAGGTACCTGTCCATGTGGTGTGGAGATGCAGGAGGTACCTGGAGATCCCACTGGGACATGGAGGTGTAGGAGGTACCTGAAGGTACCTGTCCATGAGGACATGGAGGGGTTGGAGGTGCCTGAAGGTGCCTGTCCATGAGGACATGGAGGGGTTGGAGGTACCTGAAGGTACCTGTCCATGGGGACATGGAGGGGTAGGAGGTGTCTGAAGGTGCCTGTCCATGTGGTGTGGAGGGGTTGGAGGCACCTGAAGGTCCCATGGGGACATGGAGGTGCAGGAGGTACCTGAAGAACCTGTCCATGAAGGGTGGAGGTGCAGGAGGTACCTGGAGATCCCACTGGGACATGGAGGTGTAGGAGGTACCTGAAGAACCTGTCCATGAAGTGTGGAGGTGCAGGAGGTACCTGAAGGTCCAATGGGGACATGGAGGTGCAGGAGGTACCTGAAGAACCTGTCCATGAAGTGTGGAGGTGCAGGAGGTACCTGAAGGTCCCATGGGGACATGAAGGTGTGAGAGGTGCCTGAAGGTGCCTGTCCATGTGGCATGGAGGGGTAGGAGGTGTCTGAAGGTCCCATGGGGACATGGATATGTAGGAGGTACCCAAAGGTACCTGTCCATGAGGACATTGAAGTTCTGAAGGTACCTGTCCATGTGGTGTGGAGGTGCAGGAGGTACCTGGAGATCCCACTGGGACATGGAGATGCAGGAGGTACCTGAAGGTACCTGTCCATGTGGTGTGGAGGTGCAGGAGGTACCTGAAGGTCCCATGGGGACATAAAGGGGTTGGAGGTGCCTGAAGGTCCCACAGAGAGATGGAGGTGCAGGAGGTACCTGGAGATCCCACTGGGACATGGAGATGCAGGAGGTACCTGAAGGTACCTGTCCATGACAACATGGAGGGGTAGGAGGTACCTGAAGGTGCCTGTCCATGTGGTGTGGAAGTGCAGGAGGTACCTGAAGGTCCCATGAGGACATGGAGGTGCAGGAGGTACCTGAAGAACCTGTCCATGAAGGGTGGAGGTGCAGGAGGTACCTGGAGGTCCCACTGGGACATGGAGGTGTAGGAGATACGTGGAGGTACCTGTCCATGTGGTGTGGAGAGGCAGGAGGTTCCTGAAGGTCCAATGGGGACATGGAGGTGCAGGAGGTACCTGAAGGCACCTGTCCATGTGGTGTGGAGGGGTTGGAGGTGTCTGAAGGTCCCATGGGGACATGGATATGTAGGAGGTACCCAAAGGTACCTGTCCATGAGGACATTGAAGTCCTGAAGGTACCTGTCCGTGTGGTGTGGAGGTGCAGGAGGTACCTGGAGATCCCACTGGGACATGGAGGTGCAGGAGGTACCTGAAGGTCCCATGGGGACATAAAGGGGTTGGAGGTGCCTGAAGGTCCCACAGGGACATGGAGGAGCCGGAGATACCTGGAGATCCCACTGGGACATGGAGGTGCAGGAAGTACCTGAAGGTACCTGTCCATGGGGACATGGAGGTGCAGCAGGAGCCTGAAGGTCGCTTGGGGACATGGAGGTCCTGAAGGTACCTGTCCATAAGGACATGGAGGTGTAGGAGATGCCTGAAGGTTCCATGGGGACATGGAGGTGTAGGAGGTACCTGAAGATCCCTGCCTGTGGGGACATTGAGGTCCTGAAGGTACCTGTCCATGGGGACATGGAGGTGCAGGAGGAGCCTGAAGGTTCCATGGGGACATGGAGGTGTAGGAAATGCCTGAAGGTTCCATGAGGACACGGAGGGGTAGGAGGTACCTGAAGGTCCCTTTCTGTGGGATCATGGAGGTGTTGGAGGTACCTCCAAGTACACCAGGGGCATTGGGATGCAGGAGACACCTGTCCTGTGGGACATGGAGGTGTAGGATGCTCCTCAAGGTCCCTGTCTGTGGGGACATTGAGGTCCTGGAGGTACCTTCCCATGGAGACCTTGGGATGTAGGAGGTCCCACCATCCAACAGGGGTGGTTTGATGGACCCACCGCCCCATGGCCAGATGAACCCACCACCCCTTCCCACCACGTCCTGGCTGGGTGGACCCACCACCCCTTCCCACCACCCCATGGCTGAATGGACCCACCACGCCGTGTCCGGGTGGACCCACCACCCCTTCCCACCATGCCATGGCCAGGTGGACCCACCACCCCTTGCCACCACCCCATGGCTGGGTGGACCCACCACCCCTTGCCACCACCCCATGGCTGGATGGACCCACCACCCCTTCCCACCACCCCATGGCTGGATGGACCCACCAGCCCATGTTCAGGTGGACCCACCAGCCCTTCCCACCACCCCCAGGACACACAGCTGCAGCTGGATGACGCGGCAAGGGTCGGGGAGGACCTGAAGGAGAACGTGGCCATGGTGGAGCGCAGGAACGCCCTGCTGCAGTCGGAGCTGGAGGAGCTCCGGGCCGTGGTGGAGCAGACCGAGAGGGCCCGGAAATTGGCCGAGCAGGAGCTGATCGAGGCCAGCGAGAGGGTCCAGCTCCTCCACTCGCAGGTGAGACCTCACCTGCCCACCAGGAGAGGGGCCACCTCCATCCAGGGGTTCTCCAGCCCAGGAGAAACAGCTCCGGTGGCTTGGTTGGGGAGATCAAGGTGGCTCAGGGTGATCAAGGTGGAGGTGGATGTCCCCCCTCTTCTTCAAGGGTTGGTCTGGAGGAGGTTGGGTGGGTCTACAGAAGGTCCAAGGAGGGTTGGGTTGGTCTGGAGGAGGTTGGGTGGATCTAAAGAAGGTCCAAGGAGGGTTGGGTTGGTCTGGAGAAGGTTGGGTTGGTCTACAGAAGGTCCAAGGAGGGTTGGGTTGGTCTGGAGGAGATCTGGTGGAGAAACACCAACTCTTGCTGAGCTGAAGACCCCCAAGATGGCTCCAGCTTACCTGGACCCAACAGTGCCACCTTCTCCTGAAGGTCTCAGGAGGGTTGGGTTGGTCTGGAGGAGGTTGGGTTGGTCTACAGAAGGTCCAAGGAGGGTTGGGTTGGTCTGGAGAAGATCTGGTGGAGAAAGACCAAGTCTTGCTGAGCTGGAGACCCCCAAGATGTCTCCAGTTGACCCAGACCCAACAGTGCCACCTTCTCCTGAAGGTCTCAGAAAGGTTGGGTTGTTCTGGAGAAGTTTGAGTTGGTCTACAGAAGGTCCAAGGAGGGTTGGGTTGGTCTGTGGAAGGTCTGGTTGGGAAAGACCAACTCTTACTGAGCTGGAGACCCCCAAGATGTCTCCAGTTGACCCAGACCCAACAGTGCCACCTTCTCCTGAAGGTCTCAGGAGGGTTGGCTTGGTCTGGAGGAGGTTGGTTTGATCCATGGAAGGTCCAAGGAACATTTGGTTGGTCTACAGAAGGGTGGTGTCCATTTCTCTGCTGTGTCTCCAAGATCTCCAGAAGATCTTTCACCCTGCAGAGACACAGGGGAGTCTCCAAGACCTGTGGGGACTGAGGGGTGGGACAGCAGCCCCTGGGCCACCTCCTGAGGTTCCTCTTGTCCCCTCCAGAACACCAGCCTCATCAACCAGAAGAAGAAGATGGAGGGGGACATCTCCCAGCTGCAGACAGAGGTGGAAGAGGCCGTCCAGGAGTGCCGGAACGCCGAGGAGAAGGCCAAGAAGGCCATCACTGATGTGAGTGTCGCTGTGGGACCATCACTGGGGTCACCACCGGGGCCATGGCCAGGGTCACCACCGGGGCCACCACTGCCACCAAGGCCATCAGCGGGACCACCACTGGGGCCGCCACCGGTGTCATCACTGGGGTCACTACTGGGGTCATCAGTGGGGCCATCACCATGGTCACCACCAGGGCCATCACTGGGGCCACCACCAGGGTCATCAGTGGGGCCATCACTGGGGACACCACCAGGGCCACCACCGGGGCCATCACTGGGTCCATCAACGGGGTCACCACTGGAGTCATCACTGGGGCCACCACCAGGGTCACCACCAAGGTCACCACCAGGGCCATCACTGGGGCCACCACCAGGGTCATCAGTGGGGCCATCAGTGGGGCTGTCACCAGGGCCATCACCGGGGCCACCACCAGGGCCATCACTGGGGCCATCACTGGGGCCACCACTATGGTCACCACCAGGTTCATCACCGGGTCCATCACTGGTTTCATCACTGGGACCTCTACCAGGGCCACCACTGGGGTCATCACTGGGGCCATGACCAGGGTCACCGCCAGGGCCATCAGCCGGGTCACCACCAGGGCCATCACTGGGGCCACCACTGGGGCCATCACTGGGTCCATCAACGGGGTCACCACTGGGGCCACCACCACGGCCACGACCAGGGTCATCAGTGGGGCCATCACCATGGTCACCACCAAGGTCACCACCAGGGCCACCGGGGCCATCACTGGGGCCACCACCAGGGTCATCAGTGGGGCCATCACTGGGGCCACCACCAGGGCCACCACTATGGTCACCACCAGGTTCATCACTGGGTCCATCACTGGCTTCATCACTGGGACCTCTACCAGGGCCACCACTGGGGCCATCACTGGGTCCATCAACGGGTCACCACTGGAGTCACCACTGGGGCCACCACCATGGCCATGACCAGGGTCATCCGTGGGGCCATCAGTGGGGCCGTCACAAGGGTCATCACCAGGGCCATCACTGGGGCCATCACTGGAGCCACCACTGGGGTCATCACAGGGGCCATCACCATGGTCACCACCAGGGTCATCAGTGGGACCATCAGTAGGGCCATCACCAGGGTCATCACCAGGGTCATCACCAGGGCCATCACTGGGGACACCAACAGGGTCACCACAAGGGCCACCACCAGGGCCACCACTATGGTCACCACCAGGTTCATCACTGGGTCCATCACTGGCTTCATCACTGGGACCTCTACCAGGGCCACCACTGGGGCCATCACTGGGTCCATCAACGGGGTCACCACTGGAGTCACCACTGGGGCCACCACCAGGGCCATGACCAGGGTCATCCGTGGGGCCATCACCATGGTCACCACCAAGGTCACCACCAGGGCCATCACTGGGGCCACCACCAGGGTCATCAGTGGGGCCATCAGTGGGGCCGTCACCAGGGTCACCACCAGGGCCATCACTGGGGCCATCACTGGGGCCACCACCAGGGTCATCACTGGGGCCACCACGGGGGCCACCACTATGGTCACCACCAGGTTCATCACCGGGTCCATCACTGGTTTCATCACTGGGACCTCTACCAGGGCCACCACTGGGGTCATCACTGGGGCCATGACCAGGGTCACCACCAGGGCCACCACCAGGGCCACACCAGGGCCACCACTGGGACCATCACTGGGGCCACCACCAGGGTCACCACTGGGACCATCACTGGGGCCACCACCGGGGCCACCACCAGGGCCACCACATAGAACATGTCATGGACCCCCTACTTGTCCCCGCACGGGCAGGCGGCCATGATGGCGGAGGAGCTGAAGAAGGAGCAGGACACGAGCGCGCACCTGGAGCGCATGAAGAAGAACATGGAGCAGACCATCAAGGACCTGCAGCTGCGGCTGGACGAGGCCGAGCAGCTGGCCCTCAAGGGCGGCAAGAAGCAGCTGCAGAAGCTCGAGGGGCGCGTGAGGGAGCTGGAGAACGAGCTGGAGGCCGAGCAGAAGCGCAACGCCGAGAGCGTCAAGGGGCTGCGCAAGTCCGAGCGGCGCGTCAAGGAGCTCAGCTACCAGGTGAGACCATGGGGGTGAGACCATGGAGGTGAGACTCAGGTACCAGGTGAGACCAGGGGGGTGGGACCATGGGAGTGAGACCATAGGAGTGGGTCAAGGACCTCAGGAACCAGGTGAGACCATGGAGGCACCACGAGAGACCATGGGTGTGGTTCAAGGAGCTCAGGTATCAGGTGAGACCATGGAGGTGAGACTCAGGTACCAGGTGAGACCATGAGGGTGGGTCAAGGAGCTCAGCTACCAGGTGAGACCATGGAGATACCAGGTGAGACCATGGAGGTGAGACCGTGGAAGTGAGATCATGGGAATGGGTGAAGGAGCTCAGCTACCAGGTGAGATCACAGAGGTACCAGGTGAGACCATGGAGGTGAGACTCAGGTGCCAGGTGAGACCATAGGGGTGGGTCAAGGAGCTCAGGTACCAAGTGAGACCAGGGGGGTGAGACCATGGGGATGGGTCAAGGACTTCAGCTACCAGGTGAGACCATGGAGATACCAGGTGAGACCATAGGTGTGGGTCAAGGAGCTCAGCTACCAGGTGAGACCATGGAGGCACCAGGTGAGACCATGGGTGTGGGTCAAGGAGCTCAGCTACCAGGTGAGACCATGGAGGCACCAGGTGAGACCACGGAGATACCAGGTGAGACCATGGGGATGGGTCAAGGAGCTCAGCTACCAGGTGAGACCATGGAGATACCAGGTGAGACCATGGGGGTGGGTCAAGGAGCTCAGCTACCAGGTGAGACCATGGAGATACCAGGTGAGACCATGGAGATACCAGGTGAGACCATGGGGGTGGGTCAAGGAGCTCAGCTACCAGGTGAGACCATGGAGGTGAGACTCAGGAACCAGGTGAGACCATGGGGGTGAGACCATGGGGGTGGGTTAAGGAGCTCAGCTACCAGGTGAGACCATGGAGGCACCACGAGAGACCATGGAGGTGAGACCATGGGTGTGTGTCAAGGAGCTCAGCTACCAGGTGAGACCATGGAGATACCAGGTGAGACCATGGAGACACCAGGTGAGACCATGGGGGTGAGACCATGGAGGTGAGACCATGGGGATGGGTTAAGGAGCTCAGCTACCAGGTGAGGCCATGGAGGTGAGACTCAGGAACCAGGTGAGACCATAGGGGTGGGTCAAGGAGCTCAGCTACCAGGTGAGACCATGGAGGTGGGACCATGGGAATGAGACCACAGAGGTGAGACCATGGAGGTGGGTCAAGGAGCTCAGCTACCAGGTGAGACCATGGAGATACCAGGTGAGACCATGGAGATACCAGGTGAGACCATAGGGGTGGGTCAAGGAGCTCAGCTACCAGGTGAGACCATGGAGGCACCAGGTGAGACCATGGAGATACCAGGTGAGACCATGGGGGTGGGTCAAGGAGCTCAGCTACCAGGTGAGACCATGGAGGTACCAGGTGAGACCATGGAGATACCAGGTGAGACCATGGGGGTGGGTCAAGGAGCTCAGCTACCAGGTGAGACCATGGAGATACCAGGTGAGACCATGGGGGTGGGTCAAGGAGCTCAGCTACCAGGTGAGACCATGGAGATACCAGGTGAGACCATGGGGGTGGGTCAAGGAGCTCAGCTGCCAGGTGAGACCATGGAGATACCAGGTGAGACCATGGGGGTGGGTCAAGGAGCTCAGCTACCAGGTGAGACCATGGAGGTGAGACTCAGGAACCAGGTGAGACCATGGGGGTGGGTCAAGGAGCTCAGCTACCAGGTGAGACCATGGAGATACCAGGTGAGACCATGGAGGTACCAGGTGAGACCATGAAGGTGGGTCAAGGAGCTCAGGTACCAGGTGAGACCATGGGGGCTAGCAGGTGAGACCATGGAGGTGAGACCGTGGAAGTGAGATCATGGGAATGGGTGAAGGAGCTAATCTACCAGGTGAGACCACGGAGATACCAGGTGAGACCATGGAGATACCAGGTGAGACCATGGGGGTGAGACCATGGCAATGGGTCAAGGAGCTCAGCTACCAGGTGAGACCATGGAGATACCAGGTGAGACCATGGAGATACCAGGTGAGACCATGGAGATACCAGGTGAGACCATGGGGGTGGGTCAAGGAGCTCAGGAACCAAGTGAGACCATGGAGATACCAGGTGAGACCATGGAGGTGAGACCATGGCAATGGGTCAAGGAGCTCAGCTACCAGGTGAGACCATGGAGATACCAGGTGAGACCATGGGGGTGAGACCATGGAGGTGAGACCATGGGGATGTGTTAAGGAGCTCAGCTACCAGGTAAGACCATGGAGGTGAGACTCAGCTACCAGGTGAGACCATGGAGGTGGGACCATGGGAGTGAGACCACAGAGGTGAGACCATGGAGGTGGGTCAAGGAGCTCAGCTACCAGGAGAGGCTCAGGTGAAAACACCTGGGTGGATCATGAAGATCAGGTGCCAATGAGACCATTGAGGTGGGTCACGGAGCTCAGCCACCAGGTGACACCACCAGATGGGTCAGGGAGCCCAGATGCAGGTGAGATGGCTGAGGTAGGTCAAACTCAACTACAGGTGTGACCATTGAGGTGGGTGATGGAGCTCACCCACCAGGTGACAACATCTGGGTGGGTCATGGAGATCACATGAGACCATTGAGGTGGGTCATGGAGCTCACCCACCAGGTGACAACATCTGGGTGGGTCATGGAGATCACATGAGACCATTGAGGTGGGTCATGGAGCTCAGCCAGAGTGACACCACCAGATGGTCAGGAGCCCAGATGCAGGTGAGATGGCTGAGGTAGTCAAACTCAACTACAGTGTGACCATTGAGGTGGGTCATGGAGCTCACCACCAGTGACACCACGGGTGGGTCATGGAGATTAGATGAGACCATTGAGGTGGGTGATGGAGCTCAGCCAGCAGGTGACACCACCTGGGTGGGTCATGGAGATTAGATGAGACCATTGAGGTGGGTCATGGAGCTCACCCAGCAGGTGACACCACCTGGCTGGGTCAAACTCAGCTGAGGCCACCACAGCACGGCCTCTCTTCAGTCACACCTGTGGGGGATCAAAAATGGGCAGAGATGGTGGCCCCAGGGACGTGGTCAACCCAGAGTGTTGACGGGGTGACCACAGGGACACGGGTGATCCAACCCATGGTGGCCACAGGAACAAAGATGACCCAGAACATTCATTGGGCGACCAAAGGGATGTGGGTGACACAGGACCTGGTGGCCAGGGGGACACAGGAAGTCGCTGGGAAGGGAAACTGAGGCACAGGAGTTGTGTCTGTGCAATGGTCAAGTGTCCAACCCTGTTCCTGTTCCCACAGACGGAGGAGGACAAGAAGAACCTGCTGCGGCTGCAGGACCTGGTGGACAAACTGCAGATGAAAGTCAAGGCCTACAAGAGACAGGCGGAGGAGGCGGTGGGTGAACGGGACAGACAGATGGACAGATGGATGGATGATGGATGGATGGATGATGGATGGATGATGGATGGATGGATGATGGATGGATGGATGGATGATGGATGGATGATGGATGGATGATGGATGATGATGGATGGATGATGGATGATGGATGGATGGTATGGATGGATGGATGGATGGATGGATGGATGGATGGATGGATGGATGGATGGATGGATGGATGGATGGATGGATGGATGGATGGATGGATGATGGATGGATGGATGGATGGATGATGGATGGATGGATGGATGGATGGATGATGGATGGATGGGTGGATGGATGGATGATGGATGGATGGATGATGGATGGATGGATGGATGATGGATGGATGATGGGGATGGATGGATGATGGATGGATGGATGATGGATGGATGGAAGGATGGATGGATGGATGGATGGATGGATGGATGGATGGATGGATGGATGGATGGATGGATGGATGATGGATGGGTGATGGATGGATGGATGGATGGATGGATGGATGATGGATGATGGATGGATGATGGATGGATGGATGATGGATGGATGGATGGATGGATGGATGGATGGATGGATGGATGGATGGATGGATGGAGAATGATGGATGGATGGATGGATGATGGATGATGGATGATGGATGGATGGGTGGGATGGATGGATGATGATGGATGGATGATGGATGATGGATGATGGATGATGGATGGATGATGGATGGATGATGGATGATGGATGGATGATGGATGGATGGATGATGGATGGATCCATGGATGGATGGATGATGGATGGATGGATGGATGGATGGATGGATCCGTGGAAAGGATGGACAGATGGATGAAGCCACCTCAGCTGTAGGGGTGGCCAGAGAACATCTACACCTCCCTATGGCCACCCCGGTGACCTCCACCATGTCCCCCCAGGAGGAACAGGCCAACACCAACCTGGCCAAGTTCCGGAAGGCGCAGCACGAGCTGGACGAGGCTGAAGAACGCGCCGACATCGCCGAGTCCCAGGTCAACAAACTGCGGGCCAAGAGCCGCGACATCGGAGCCAAGGTGGGACCTCCTGTCACCTCCTGTCACCTCCTGTCACCCCCTGCAGCTGCCCCACAGCCCCTCCTGGACCTTCTGTCTCCTCTCCCATTTCAGAAGCTGCATGATGAGGAGTGACCCATCCCTAGAAGGACCCACCAGCCCCACCCCAGCACGATGAGTGACCCATCACCCATCCCACCATGGGATGAGTGACCCATCACCACCATGAGGGAATCCACTACCACCACAAGTGAGCCACCATGGTGGAGGACCCACCGTGACCATGACTGACCAACCAACACCATGTTGGACCTACCACCACCATCATGGACCCACCTCTAAAGACCCATGATGATGATGATGATGATGATGATGATGATAGAGTCACCACCATGATGGAGTCACCACCTCTGACCCACCATGATGATGCTTATGGACCCATCACCACCACAATGGACCCACTATGATGATGATGATGATGATGATGATGATGATGATGATGATGATGATGATGATGATGATGGAGTCACCACCATGATGAAGTCACCACCTCTGACCCATGATGATGATGATGATGGATCCACCATGCTGATGCTTATGGACCCATCACCACCATGGTCCCACCATGATGATGATGATGATGATGGACCACCATGATGGACCCATGATGATGATGATGATGGACCCACCACCATGATGGAGTCACCACCTCTGACTCACCCTGATGATGATGGACACAACGTGATGATGCTTATGGACCCATCACCACCACAATGGACCCATGATGATGATGATGATGATGATGATGATGATGATGATGATGATGATGATGGTGGTGGACCCATGATGATGCTCATGGACCCATCACCATGGACCCACCATGATGATGATGATGATGATGATGATTGACCCACCATGATGATGCTCATGGACCTATCACAACCACAATGGACCCACAATGATGATGATAATGATGATGATGATGATGATGACAATAATGATGATGATGGACCCATGATGATGCTCCTGGACCCACCACCACCATGATGATGATGATGATGGACCCACCATGATGATGCTCATGGACCTATCACCACCACAATGGACCTATCACCACCACAATGGACCCACCATGATGATGATGGACCCACCATGATGATGCTCATGGACCCATCACCATGGACCCACCATGATGATGATGATGATGATGATGGACCCACCATGATGATGCTCATGGACCTATCACCACCACAATGGACCCACCATGATGATGATGATGATGATGATGATGATGATGATGATGATGACAATAATGATGATGATGGACCCATGATGATGCTCCTGGACCCACCACCACCATGATGATGATGATGATGGACCCACCATGATGATGCTCATGGACCTATCACCACCACAATGGACCCACCATGATGATGATGATGATGGACCCACCATGATGATGCTCATGGACCTATCACCACCACAATGGACCCACCATGATGATGATGATGATGATGATGGTGATGGGACCACCACCATGAGTGACCCCCCACCACTGACACCTCCCACCCCCCTGTCCAAGACGAGGGGACCCCAACGCCATCACTAATTAATTAATTAATTAACGGGCCACAGAAGGGACAGAATGTCCCCTCGGCCACCCCACCCCAAAAACACGACCCTGAGCAGCACCAGGTGTGGGACAAGGTTTAATTTGTGGGACAGGACCAGGCGGAGAGGGGACAGAGGGGGACAATGGGACAGTGGTGGGGGCGATGGCCTTCAGCCACCCTCCATGTCGGGGTCTGGGGGAGAAAGAGATGGAGAAGGTGGAGAAGGAGAACCGAGGTGTCCCCCATCCCACCTAAAGGGGTCCCAGATGTCTCCAATCCCACCCAAGGATGTCCCAGGTGTCCCCAAGGCTGTCACAGGTGTCCCAACCCCATCCGAAGGTGTTCCAGGTGTCCCCAACTCCACCCTAAGGGTGTCCCAGGTGTCCCCAAACCTCACCCAAGGATGTCCCAAGTGTCCCCAACCCCACCCAAGTGTGTCCCAGGCGTCCCCCAGTGTCCCTCACCCTGTCCTGGTGCCACCCGTGTGTGGAAAGCGATGAAGGTGTCCCCCCCAGCTCCATCCCAGGGTCCCCCAGGTGTCCCCAACCCCACCCAAAGGTGTCCCAGGTGTCCACAAGGATGTCCCAAGTGTCCCCAACCCCACCGAAGGCTGTCCCAGGTATCCCCAGCCCCACCCCAGGGTGTCCCAGGTGTCCCCAAACCTCACCCAAGGTTATCCCAGGTGTCCCCAAGCCCATCCAAAGGTGTCCCAGGTGTCCCCAAGGCTATCCCAGGTGTCCCCAAGCCCACCACAGGGTCCCCCAGGTGTCCCCAACCCCATCCAAGGGTGTCCCAGGTGTCCCCAAGCCCACCCCAGGGTGTCCCAGGTGTCCTCAACCCCACCCATGGACATCCCAGGTGTCCCCAACCCCATCCAAGCTTGTACCCAAGCCCACCCAAAGGTGTCCCAGGTGTCCCCAAGCCCACCTAAAGGTGTTCCCCATCCCACCTAAATGTCCCAAACCTCACCTAAAGATGTCCCCAGCCACACCCCAGGGTGTCCCAGGTGTCCCCAAACCTCACCCAAAGGTGTCCTAGATGTCCCCAACCTCACCCAAGGATGTCCCAAGTGTCCCCAACCCCATCCAAGGGTGTCCCAGGTGTCCCCAAGCCCACCACAGGGTCCCCCAGGTGTCCCCAACCCATCCAAGGGTGTCCCAGATGTCCTCAACCCCACCCATGGACATCCCAGGTGTCCCCAACCCCACCCAAGCTTGTCCCCAAGCCCACCCAAAGGTGTCCCAGGTGTTCCCAAGCCCACCCAAAGGTGTTCCCCATCCCACCTAAATGTCCCAAACCTCACCTAAAGATGTCCCCAATCCCACCCAAGGTTATCCCAGGTGTCCCCAATCCCATCCAAAGGTGTCCCAGGTGTCCCCAAGGCTATCCCAGGTGTCCCCAAGCCCACCACAGGGTCCCCCAGGTGTCCCCAACCCCATCCAAGGGTGTCCCAGGTGTCCCCAAGCCCACTCTAGGGTGTCCCAGATGTCCTCAACCCCACCCATGGACATCCCAGGTGTCCCCAACCCCACCCAAGCTTGTCCCCAGCCTCACCCAAAGGTGTCCCAGGTGTCCCCAAGGCTATCCCAGGTGTCCCCAAGCCTGCCACAGGGTCCCCCAGGTGTCCCCAACCCCATCCAAGGGTGTCCCAGGTGTCCTCAACCCTTCCCATGGACATCCCAGGTGTCCCCAACCCCACCCAAGCTTGTCCCCAATCCCACCCAAAGGTGTCCCAGGTGTTCCCAAGCCCACTCCAGGGTGTCCCAGATGTCCTCAACCCCACCCATGGACATCCCAGGTGTCCCCAACCCCATCCAAGCTTGTACCCAAGCCCACCCAAAGGTGTCCCAGGTGTCCCCAAGGCTATCCCAGGTGTCCCCAACCCCACCCCAGGGTGTCCCAGGTGTCCCCAACCCCATCCAAGGGTGTCCCAGATGTCCTCAACCCCACCCATGGACATCCCAGGTGTCCCCAAGCCCACCCAAGGGTGTCCCCAAGCCCACCCCAGGGTGTCCCAGGTGTCCCCAAGCCCACCCAAGCTTGTCTTCAGCCTCACCCAAAGGTGTCCCAGGTGTCCCCAAGGCTATCCCAGGTGTCCCCAAGCCCACCCCAGGGTGTCCCAGGTGTCCCCAGGGCTATCCCAGGTGTCCCCAACCCCACCCCAGGGTGTCCCAGGTGTCCCCAGCCCCACCCCAGGGTCCCGCAGGTGTCCCCAGTGTCCCTCACCCTGTCCCGGTGCCACCCGCGTGCGGAAGGTGACGAAGGTGTCAAAGGCGAAGATCAAGGCCAGGAGGAGGCTGAAGGTCTGGGGGGAGGGCAAGGGGGCGTGGCCTGGTCAGAAGGGGGCGTGGCCCGGTCAGTCAGGGGCGGGGCTCAGGGAGGGGGCGGGGCTTGGGGACACTCACGAAGGTGGTGGCAGCCAGGGCGTCACGGGACGAGGCCAAGGCCACCAGGGCGGCCACGAGGAAGATGAGGGTGCCACTGATGGCCCGGAGAAGGTCCTGGCGGGACAGAGGGGGGGACACTGTGGGGACATGGGGGACACCAGGGGGACGGGGGGGTGACAATGGGGACACCATGGGGACATGAGATGGACATGGAGAGGTGGCAGCAGGACACCTTGGGGACATGGGGGACACCATGGGGACACCATGGTGACAGGAGATGGACATGGGGAGAAGTAGTAGGACAATTTGGGGACATGGAGGACACCATGGGGACATGAGATGGACATGGAGGGGTGGCAGTGGGACACCTTGGGGACATGGGGGACATCAAGGGGACATCATGGGGACATGAGATGGACATGGAGTAGTGGGAGAAGGACATGGGGGACACCAGGGGGACGGGGGGGTGACAATGGGGACATCATGGGGACATGAGATGGACATGGAGGGGTGGCAGCGGGACACCTTGGGGACATGGGGGACACCAGGGGGACGTGAGATGGGGGGTGACAATAGGGGACACCATGGGGACGTGAGATGGACATGGAGGGGTGGCAGTAGGACAATTTGGGGACATGGGGGACAACAGAGTGATGGAGGTGGTGACAATGGGGACACCATGGAGGACACCATGCGGGTGACAAAGGGACATGGATGGAGCTACCATGGAGGCCACCATGGAGGACACCATGGGGACATGGTCTGGCCACCATGGACATGACAAGGGACATGGAAGGGCCACCATGGAGGACACCATGGGGACATGGTCTGGCCACCATGGACATGACAAGGGACATGGAAGGGCCACCATGGAGGACACCATGGGGACATGGACGGGCCACCATGGACATGACAAGGGACATGGGAGGGCCACCATGGAGGACACCAGGAACATGACAAGGGGACAGGGAGAAGCCACCATGGCGATGACATGGGGACAGGGAGGGACCACCATGGCGGACACCATGGTGATGACATGGACACATGAACAGGCCACCATGGCGGACATCATGGAGGACATGGAGGGGCCACCATGGACATGACAAGGGACGTGAAAGGGCCACCATGAGGACGATGACATGGGGACATGGAGGGGCCACCACTGTCCCCACCTGTCCCCATCTGTTCCCGTTTGTCCCCGTCTGTCCCCATTTGTCCCCATCTGTCCCCGTTTGTCCCCATTTGTCCCCGTCTGTCCCCATCTGTCCCCATTTGTCCCTGTTTGTCCCCATCTGTCCCCATCTGTCCCCATTTGCCCATTTGTCCCCATTTGTCCCCATTTGTCCGGTTTGTCCCCGTTTGCCCCAGTTTGTCCCCATCTGTCCCCATTTGCCCGGTTTGTCCCCGTTTGCCCCAGTTTGTCCCCATTTGTCCCTGTCTGTCCCCATTTGTCCCCGTCTGTCCCCATTTGTCCCCATTTGTCCCCATTTGCCCCAGTTTGTCCCCATTTGTCCCCGTTTGCCCGGTTTGTCCCCATCTGTCCCCATCTGTCCCCATTTGTCCCCATCTGTCCCAGTTTGTCCCCATCTGTCCCCATCTGTCCCCGTTTGTCCCCATTTGCCCAGTTTGTCCCCGTTTGCCCCAGTTTGTCCCCGTCTGTCCCCATCTGTCCCCATCTGTCCCCGTTTGTCCCCATTTGTCCCCATCTGTCCCCATTTGTCCCCATCTGTCCGGTTTGTCCCCGTTTGCCCCAGTTTGTCCCCATCTGTCCCCATTTGTCCCCGTTTGTCCCCGTTTGCCCCAGTTTGTCCCCATCTGTCCCCATTTGCCCGGTTTGTCCCCATTTGTCCCCGTCTGTCCCCATTTGTCCCCATCTGTCCCCATTTGTCCCCATCTGTCCCCATTTGCCCGGTTTGTCCCCATTTGTCCCCATCTGTCCCCATTTGTCCCCATCTGTCCCCATTTGCCCGGTTTGTCCCCGTTTGTCCCCATCTGTCCCCGTTTGTCCCCATTTGTCGCCATCTGTCCCCATCTGTCCCCATTTGTCCGGTTTGTCCCCGTTTGTCCCCATCTGTCCCCATTTGTCCCGTTTGTCCCCGTCTGTCCCCATCTGTCCCCATTCCCCCCATGGGTACCAGGCAGGTGCCGTAGCCGGGGGGCAGCCGGGGGGGGTCCCTGAGCAGGAGCCCCCCCAGAGCCGCCGCCCCCGCCAGGGTCTGGAGCAGCGCCGGGGCCAGGGTGGGGGGCGCGGGGGGGGACAGCAGAGCCACCACCCCCCCGGACAGCACCTGGGGACAGAGGGGACACAGAGGGGACACAGAGGGGTCACAGAGGGGACAGCAGTGCCACCACCCCCCCGGACAGCACCTGGGGACAGAGGGGACACATGGGGGGGTCACAGAGGGGTCACAAAGGGTCATGGGGGAGTCACAAAGGGGACAGCAGTGCCACCACCCCCCCCAGACAGCACCTGGGGACAGAGGGGACACACAGAGGGGTCACAAAGGGGACACAGAGGGGACAGCAGTGCCACCACCCCCCCGGACAGCACCTGAGGGGACACAGAGGGGACACACGGGGGGGACACAGAGGGGACACATGGGGGTCACACAGGGATCACAAAGGGTCATGGGGGGGTCACAGAGGGGACAGCAGTGCCACCACCCCATGGATGGCACCTGAGGGGACAGAGGGGACACACATGGGGGTCACAGAGGGGTCACAGAGGGGTCACAGAGGGGACAGCAGTGCCACCACCCCCCCGGACAGCACCTGAGGGGACACAGAGGGGACACACGGGGGTCACAGAGGGGTCACACAGGGGACAGCAGTGCCACCACCCCCTGGATGGCACCTGAGGGGACACAGAGGGGACACAGAGGGGTCACAGAGGGGTCACGGTGGGGACAGCAGTGCCACCACCCCCCCCGGACAGCACCTGGGGACACAGAGGGGACACACAGGGGTCACAGAGGGGTCACAAAGGGGTCACAGAGGGGACAGCAGTGCCACCACCCCCCCCGGACAGCACCTGAGGGGACACAGAGGGTCATGAGGGGGTCACAGAGGGGTCACAGATGGGTAACAGTGGGGACAGCAGTGCCACCACCCCCTGGATGGCACCTGGGGACAGAGGGGACACACAGAGGGGTCACAGGGAGGACAGCAGTGCCACCACCCCCTGCATGGCACCAGTGCTCCCAGTTTGCCGTCCCAGTGCTCCCAGTATCCCCAGGAACCCCAGTATCCCCAGTATCCCATCCCAGTTCCCCCAGTATCCCACCCCAGTGCTCCCAGTATCCCCAGTTCCCCCAGTACCCCATCCCAGTTCCCCCAGTATCCCCAGCATCCCGTTTGCCATACCTGTTCCCCCAGTATCCCCAGTATCCCCAGTATCCCATCCCAGTGCTCCCAGTAAGCCGTACCAGTTCCCCCAGTTCCCCCAGTATCCCCAGTATCCCATCCCAGTATCCCCAGTATCCCCAGTTTGCCGTACCAGTTCCCCCAGTATCCCCAGTTTGCCATCCCAGTATCCCCAGTATCCCATCCCAGTGCTCCCAGTATCCCCAGTTTGCTGTACCAGTATCCCCAGTATCCCATCCCAGTTCTCCCAGTATCCCCAGTTTGCCGTCCCAGTATCCCCAGTATCCCATCCCAGTTCCCCCAGTATCCCATCCCAGTATCCCCAGTATCCCCAGTTTGCCGTACCAGTTCCCCCAGTTCCCCCAGTATCCCCAGTATCCCATCCCAGTATCCCCAGTATCCCATCCCAGTACCCCCAGTTCTCCCAGTATCCCCAGTTTGCCGTCCCAGTTCCCCCAGTTCTCCCAGTATCCCCAGTTTGCCGTACCAGTTCCCCCAGTATCCCATCCCAGTATCCCCAGTTTGCCATCCCAGTTCCCCCAGTATCCCCAGTATCCCCAGTATCCCATCCCAGTATCCCCAGTATCCCATCCCAGTTCCCCCAGTATCCCCAGTATCCCCAGTTTGCCATACCAGTTCCCCCAGTATCCCCAGTATCCCATCCCAGTTCTCCCAGTATCCCCAGTTTGCCGTCCCAGTTTCCCCAGTTCTCCCAGTATCCCCAGTTTGCCGTACCAGTTCCCCCAGTTCTCCCAGTATCCCCAGTATCCCATCCCAGTATCCCCAGTTTGCCATACCATTATCCCCAGTATCCCATCCCAGCATCCCCAGTTTGCCGTCCCAGTATCCCCAGTATCCCATCCCAGTTCTCCCAGTATCCCCAGTTTGCCGTCCCAGTTCTCCCAGTATCCCATCCCAGTTCTCCCAGTATCCCCAGTTTGCTGTCCCAGTTCTCCCAGTATCCCATCCCAGTTCTCCCAGTATCCCCAGTTTGCCGTCCCAGTTTCCCCAGTTCTCCCAGTATCCCCAGTTTGCCGTACCAGTTCCCCCAGTATCCCCAGTATCCCATCCCAGTATCCCCAGTATCCCATCCCAGTTCTCCCAGTATCCCCAGTATCCCATCCCAGTTCTCCCAGTATCCCCAGTTTGCCATCCCAGTTCTCCCAGTATCCCCAGTATCCCATCCCAGTACCCCCAGTATCCCCAGTTTGCCGTCCCAGTTTCCTCAGTTCTCCCAGTATCCCCAGTATCCCATCCCAGTATCCCCAGTTTGCCATCCCAGTTCTCCCAGTATCCCCAGTTTGCCATCCCAGTTCCCCCAGTATCCCATCCCAGTATCCCCAGTTTGCCGTCCCAGTTCCCCCAGTTCTCCCAGTATCCCCAGTTTGCCGTCCCAGTTCTCCCAGTATCCCATCCCAGTTCCCCCAGTATCCCCAGTTTGCCATCCCAGTTTCCCCAGTTCTCCCAGTATCCCCAGTTTGCCGTCCCAGTTCCCCCAGTTCTCCCAGTATCCCCAGTTTGCCGTCCCAGTGCTCCCAGTTTGCCATACCAGTATCCCCAGTATCCCATCCCAGTTCCCCCAGTATCCCCAGTATCCCATCCCAGTATCCCCAGTTTGCCATACCAGTATCCCCAGTTTGCCATCCCACTTTCCCCAGTATCCCATCCCAGTATCCCCAGTATCCCCAGTTTGCCGTACCAGTTCCCCCAGTATCCCCAGTTTGCCGTCCCAGTATCCCCAGTATTCCCAGTATCCCCAGTTTGCCGTCCCAGTTTCCTCAGTTCTCCCAGTATCCCCAGTATCCCATCCCAGTATCCCCAGTATCCCATCCCAGTTCCCCCAGTATCCCCAGTATCCCATCCCAGTATCCCCAGTATCCCATCCCAGTTCCCCCAGTTTGCCGTCCCAGTTCCCCCAGTATCCCCAGTATCCCATCCCAGTACCCCCAGTTTGCCGTACCAGTTTCCCCAGTTCTCCCAGTATCCCCAGTTTGCCGTACCAGTTCCCCCAGTATCCCCAGTATCCCATCCCAGTGCTCCCAGTATCCCCAGTTTGCCGTACCAGTTCCCCCAGTATCCCCAGTATCCCATCCCAGTTCTCCCAGTATCCCCAGTTTGCCGTACCAGTTCCCCCAGTATCCCCAGTATCCCATCCCAGTGCTCCCAGTTTGCCATACCAGTTCCCCCAGTTTGCCATACCAGTTCCCCCAGTATCCCCAGTATCCCATCCCAGTATCCCCAGTATCCCATCCCAGTTTCCCCAGTTCTCCCAGTATCCCCAGTTTGCTGTACCAGTGCTCCCAGTATCCCCAGTATCCCATCCCAGTATCCCCAGTTTGCCGTACCAGCTCCCCAGCCAGCAGCAGCCCCCGGGGGGTTCTCAGCGCCGCCAGGTCAAAGACCCCCGATGGCTCCGGCTGCCCCATGGGGGGGGTCCCGGGGGGGTCTCAGGGGAATTTTGGGGGGTCCTGGGGGGTCCCGGGGGGTTCTGAGGGGGTCCCAGGGAATTTGGGGGACTTGGGGGTGACCTTGAGGGGTTTGGGGGGTCCTGGGGGGGATTTCGGGGGTCCTGGGGGGAGTTTTGGGAGGATTTGGGGGGTCCTGGGTAGATCCTGGAGGGGGCTTGAGGGGATTTGGGGGGTCCTGGGAGGGTTTAGGGGGAGCTTCGAGGGGAATTTGGGGGGTCCTGAGGGGTTTTGGGGGGGTTCTGGGGGGTCTTAGAGGGGATTTAGGGGTTCCTGGGAGCGGCTGGCGGGAATTTAGGGGGGCCCTGGGGGGTCCCGGGGAGACTCGAGGGGTTTTGGGGGGTCTTGGGGGGGGTTCTGGGGGGGGGATTTGGGGGGTCCTGAAGGGGTTTTGGGGGGGTCCTGCGATTTTGGGAGGGTCCGGCGGGGATTCAGGGGGTCCTGGGGGGGTCCCGAGGGATTTTGGGGGGGATTTGGGGGGTCTCAGGGGATCTGGGTGGGTTCTGGGGGGGCTCAGAGGTGTTTTGGGGGGTCCTGGGGGCGATTTGGGGGGGTCCTGAGGGGATTTGGGGGGTCCTGGGAGGGGCTGAGGGTCTTGGGGGGTGTTTGGGGGGGATTTGGGGGGTCCCGGGAGGATTTAGGGAGAGGTTTGAGGGGTTTTGGGGGGTCCTGGGGGAGGTTCTGGGGGGTCCCTGCGGGGATTTTGGGGTCCCTGGGGGTGGGGGAGGGGCGGAGGGGGTCACGTGGGTGTCCCTCCCTGCCCCCCCCATCCCCCCCCCCCCCCCCGTGACAGGCACGGATGGGACCGGGACAAAGGGACCTTGTTGGGGATACTGGGAGGGACTGGGAGGGAACTGGGAGGGACTGGGGAGGGACTGGGAGGGACTGGGGGGGACTGGGATGGACTGGGAGGGAACTGGGAGGGGACTGGGAGGGACTGGGAGGGACTGGGAGGAACTGGGAGGGACTGGGAGGGAACTGGGAGGGACTGGGGGGGACTGGGAGGGAACTGGGAAGGAACTGGGAGGGACTGGGACCAAACTGGGATGGACTGGGAGGGACTGGGGGGGAACTGGGATGGACTGGGAGGGACTGGGAGGGAACTGGGATGGAACTGGGAAGGAACTGGGAGGGAACTGGGAGGGACTGGGATGGACTGGGAGGGAACTGGGTGGGACTGGGACCAAACTGGGATGGACTGGGGGGGACTGGAACAGATTTGGAGGGACTGGGATGGGTTGGGAGGCACTGGAAAGAACTGGGAGGATACTGGGAGGATACTGGGAGCACTGGGAGGAAACTGGGACATACTGGGAGCTGAGAGGATATACTGGGACATACTGGGATATACTGGGTGTGACTGGGAGTGGCTGGGAGCTGAGAGGGCATATTGGGATTGACTGGGGTATACTGGGAGCTGAGAGGATATACTGGGATATACTGGGATATACTGGGAGGATATACTGGGAGTGACTGGGGGTGGCTGGGATTGACTGGGATATACTGGGAGTGACTGGGAGGATATACTGGGATATACTGGGATATACTGGGAGCTGAGACGATGGACTGGGATATACTGGGAGTGACTGGGATTGACTGAGACGATGGACTGGGATGTACTGGGAGTAACTGGGAGGATATACTGGGATATACTGGGAGGGACTGGGATTGACAGAGATGATGGACTGGGATATACTGGGAGTGACTGGGAGGATATACTGGGATATACTGGGAGGGACTGGGAGGATATACTGGGATATACTGGGAGCTGAGACAATGGACTGGGATATACTGGGAGGGACTGGGATTGACTGAGACGATGGACTGGGATGTACTGGGAGTAACTGGGAGCACTGGTAGCAGAGCCCCTCCAGACACCCCCAACACTCCCAGTGCTCCCAGTGCCTCCCAGTATCCTCCCAGTTCCCTCTCAGTCTCCCCCAGTCACTCCCAGTCCCCTCCAGTCCATTCCAGTTTGGTCCCAGTTCACTCCCAGTGCCTCCCAGTCCCTCCCAGTATATTCTCTCAGCTCCCAGTCCATCCCAGTCCCTCCCAGTCACTCCCAGTCCGTCCCAGTCCATTCTCAGTCCATCCCAGTCCCTCCCAGTCAGTCCCAGTCGCCCCCAATCACTCCCAGTTCCCCTGCAGTCCATCCCAGTCCCTCCCAGTCCCTCCCAGTCGGTCCCAGTTTGGTCCCAGTCCCTCCCAGTCGGTCCCAGTGCCACTCCCAGTATAACCCAGTATATCCCAGTATATCCCAGTCCCTCCCAGTCAGTCCCAGTCCATTCCCAGTCCATTCCCAGTCGGTCCCAGTTTGGTCCCAGTTTGATCCCAGTCCATCCCAGTCCCTCCCAGTTTGGTCCCAGTTTGGTCCCAGTCCCTCCCAGTCCATCCCAGTCCCTCCCAGTCCATCCCAGTCTGTCCCAGTTTGGTCCCAGTCCATCCCAGTCCCTCCCAGTTTGGTCCCAGTTTGGTCCCAGTCCCTCCCAGTCCATCCCAGTCTGTCCCAGTTTGATCCCAGTCCATCCCAGTCCCTCCCAGTCCATCCCAGTCCATCCCAGTCTGTCCCAGTTTGGTCCCAGTTTGGTCCCAGTCCATCCCAGTCTGTCCCAGTCTGTCCCAGTTTGGTCCCAGTTTGGTCCCAGTCCCTCCCAGTCCCCCCAGTTTGGCTCTGGGTCCCTGCTGGGGGTGGGGGAGGGGCGGGGACACCCTAAAAATACCCGAGGGGGGGTGTGGGGGAGGGGCTGGCCCGGGGCCCGAGCGCGGCTAAAAATAGCCCGGGGGGGGTCACGTGACCCCGGGAGGGGGACACTCCCTGGGTGGGGGAGGGGAGGGGAGGGGAGCGGCACCGGGACCCCGCAGGTAACGGGGGAGGGGACACCGGGAGGGGACACCTGGGATTGGGGACACCTGGGGACACGGGAGGGGGACACGGGATTGGGGACATGGGGGACACCGGGAGGGGACACCTGGGATTGGGGACACCTGGGGACACGGAGGGGGACACGGGATTGGGGACATGGGGGACACCTGGGGACACCTGGGATTGGGGACACCTGGGGACACGGGAGGGGGACACGGGATTGGGGACATGGGGGACACCTGGGGGGACACCTGGGATTGGGGACACCTGGGGACACGGGAGGGGGACACGGGACTGGGGACATGGGGGACACCTGAGGACACGGGATTGGGGACACCTGGGGACACGGGAGGGGGACACGGGAATGGGGACACCTGGGGACACCTGGGGGGACAATTGGGGGCATCTGGGGTCACTGGGCTGGGATTGAGGACCTGGAGGACACCAGGGAAGGGGACACGGGACTGGGGACACCTGGAGGGGACACCTGGGAGGACACCTGGGATTGGGGACACCTGGGGACACGGGACTGGGGACATGGGGGACATCTGGGGGGACAACTGGGGACATCTGGGGACACGGGGCTGGGATTGGGGACCCGGAGGACACCAGGGAAGGGGACACGGGACTGGGGACACCTGGAGGGGACACCTGGGGGGACACCTGGGATTGGGGACACCTGGGGACACGGGAGGGGGACACGGGAATGGGGACAGCTGGGGACACCGGGGGGGACAATGGGGGGCATCTGGGGTCACTGGGCTGGGATTGGGGACCCGGAGGACACCAGGGAAGGGGACACGGGACTGGGGACATGGGGGACACCTGGGGGACAATTGGGGGCATCTGGGACATGGGGCTGGGATTGAGGACCTGGAGGACACCAGGGAAGGGGACACAGGACTGGGGACATGGGGGACACCTGGGGACACGGGACTGGGGACACCTGGGGACACCTGGAGGGGACACCTGGGGACACGGGAGGGGGACACGGGATTGGGGACATGGGGGACACCTGGGGGGACAATTGGGGGCATCTGGGGACACGGGGCTGGGATTGGGGACCCGGAGGACACCAGGGAAGGGGACACGGGACTGGGGACACGTGGGGGGACACGGGGTTGGGGCTGGGGACACCGGGAGGGGACACCTGGGGGGACACCTGGGGACACGGGAGGGGGACACGGGACTGGGGACATGGGGGACACCTGGGGACACCTGGTGGGACAATTGGGGATACCTGGGGACACTGGGCTGGGATTGGGGACACCAGGAGGGGACCTGGAACTGGGGACACCTGGCGGCTTTGGGGGGACATGGGGACGGGACACGGGATTGGGGACACCTGGAGGGGACACCTGGAGGGGACACGGGGTTGGGGACATTGGGGGGACACTGGGCGGGGATTGGGGACACCTGGAGGGGACACGGGGAGGGGACACGTGGGATTGGAGACACCTGGGGGGACACGGAGCTGGGTTGGGGACATGGCAGGGGACACACGAGACTGGGAACACTGAGAGGGGGACACGGGATTGGGGACACCTGAAGAGGACACGGGATTGGGGACACCTGGGTTTGGGGACACCTGGAGGGGACATGGAACTGGGGACACTGGGCTGGGATTGGGGACAACTGGAGGGGACACAGTGGGGGACACGGGGTTGGGGACACCTGGAGGGGACACCTGGAGGGGACACCTGGAGGGGACACGGGGTTGGGGACATTGGGGGGACACAGGGTTGGGACTGGGGACACCTGAAGAGGACACGGGATTGGGGACACCTGGGTTTGGGGACACCTGGAGGGGACACGGAGCTGGGTTGGGGACATGGCAGGGGACACATGAGACTGGGAACACTGAGAGGGGGACATGGGATTGGGGACACCTGGGTTTGGGGACACCTGGAGGGGACATGGAACTGGGGACACTGGGCTGGGATTGGGGACAACTGGAGGGGACACAGTGGGGGACACAGGGCTGGGATTGGGGACAACAGCGGGGACACACATGGTTGGGGACACCTGGGGCCACGAGGGGGGGGGACTGGGGACACCTGGAGGGGACCTGGGGGACACTGAGGGGATACCTGACACCCCCAGTCACTCCTTGTGTCCCCCGTGTCCCCCCCCCCAGTGTCCCATGGTGTCCCCAATCCCACTGGGGTTGGGGACACCGTGGGACACTGCAGGGGGACACAGAATTGGGGACACTGGGCTGGGATTGGGGACACCTGGGGGGGACACAGGACTGGGGACACCTGGGGACAGCAGTGACAGTGAGGGACCACGGGATTGGAGACACGGAGGGGGACACTTGGGGTTGGGGACACCTGGGGACACTGGGCTGGGACTGGGGTCTTGGGGACACTGGGGGGGGGGGACACACAGGGTCAGGGACACCTGGAGGGGACACTGGGCTGGGATTTGGCAGACTGGGAGGGACACGGAATTGGGGACACTGGGCTGGGATTGGGGACATTGGGGACCTGGGGGGGCAGCGGGGGGGACACAGCGTTGGGGACACCTGGGGACACTGGGCTGGGACTGGGGACATTGGGGGGACACAGGATTGGGACTGGGGACACCTGGGGACATGGAGGGGGGGACGACACGAGGTTAGGGACACCTGGGGTTGGGGACCGCTGGGGACACGGGGAGGGGACAGGAAGACTGGGGACACCTGGAGGGGACACGGGGGGGACACGGGGTTGGGGACATTGCGGGACACTTGGGGGGACACTTGGGGGGACACGGGGCTGGGATTTGGCAGACTGGGAGGGACACGGAATTGGGGACACTGGGCTGGGATTGGGGACATTGGGGACCTGGGGGGGGGCAGCGGGGGGGACACAGGGTTGGGGACACCTGGGGACACTGGGCTGGGACTGGGGACATTGGGGGGACACAGGATTGGGACTGGGGACAGGTGGGGACATGGAGGGGGGGACGACACGAGGTTAGGGACACCTGGGGTTGGGGACACGGGGCTGGGATTGGGGACCGCTGGGGACACGGGGAGGGGACAGGAAGACTGGGGACACCTGGAGAGGACACTTGGGGGGACACGGAGTTGGGATTGGGGACACGGGGTTGGGGACACAGGGTTGGGGACACCTGGAGGGGACACCTGGAGGGGACACCTGGGGACACAGGACTGGGGACATGGGATTGGGGACATAGAGCTGGGATTGGGGACACGGGGTTGGGGACACAGGGTTGGGGACACCTGGAGGGGACACCTGGGGACACAGGACTGGGGACATGGAGTTGGGGACACTGAGCTGGAATCGGGGACACCAGGGGACACCTGGAGGGGACACCTGGGCACACCTGGGGGACACCAAGGAAGGACACAGAACTGGGGACACCGAGGGGGACACTGCAGGGGGGACACACGGGATTTGGGACACGGAGCTGGGGACGCTGGGCTGGGACTGGGGACACCTGGGGACACAAGGGGGGAGATGGGATTGAGGACCCAGATTGGGGTCACAGGGTATGGCCAGAGTGTCCGGAGTGACCCCAGGACAGGGTCAGGGTCACAGGGTGTGGCCAGAGGGTCCGGAGTGACCCCAGGACAGGGTCAGGGTCACCAGGTGTGGCCAGAGTGTCCAGAGTGACCCCAGGACGGGGTCAGGGTCATGGGGTGTGGCCGTAGTGTCCGGAGTGACCCCAGGACAGGGTCAGGGTCACAGGGTGTGGCCGGAGTGTCCGGAGTGACCCCAGGACAGGGTCAGGGTCACAGGGTGTGGCCAGAGGGTCAGGAGTGACCCCAGGATGGGGTCAGGGTCACAGGGTGTGGCCAGAGTGTCCGGAGTGACCCCAGGACGGAGTCAGGGTCACAGGGTGTGGCCGTAGTGTCCGGAGTGACCCCAGGACAGGGTCAGGGTCACAGGGTGTGGCCGGAGGGTCCGGAGTGACCCCAGGACAGGGTCAGGGTCACAGGGTATGGCCGTAGTGTCCGGAGTGACCCCAGGACAGGGTCAGGGTCACAGGGTGTGGCCGGAGGGTCCAGAGTGACCCCAGGACAGGGTCAGGGTCACCGGGTGTGGCCAGAGGGTCAGGAGTGACCCCAGGATGGGGTCAGGGTCACAGGGTGTGGCCAGAGCATCTGGAGTGACCAGGATGGGGTCAGGGTCACAGGGTGTGGCCGTAGTGTCCAGTGTGACCCCAGGACAGGGTCAGGGTCACAGGGTGTGGCTGGAGGGTCCGGAGTGACCCCAGGACGGGGTCAGGGTCACAGGGTGTGGCCAGAGTGTCCGGAGTGACCCCAGGACGGGGTCAGGGTCACAGGGTGTGGCCAGAGTGTCCGGAGTGACCCCAGGACAGGGTCAGGGTCACAGGGTGTGGCCGGAGGGTCAGGAGTGACCCCAGGACCAGGACTGGGACCCAGGACACTTCCGGGGTGTCCTGGGTGGGGCTGACCCCACTGCCCCTCCCCCGTGCCTCACCAAGGAACCTTTCCTGTGTCCCCTGGTGTCCCCTAGTGTGTCCCCATTGTCCCCCAGTATCCTCAGTGTCCCCAGTGTCCCCTGTGTGTCCCTGCTGTCCCCTGCTGTCCCCCCAGTATGCCCTAGTGTCCCCCAGTATCACCCAGTGTCCCCCAGTGTCCCCCAGTGTCCCCCAGTATCCCCAGTGTCCCCCAGTATTCCCCAGTGTCCCCCAGTGTCCCCAGTGTCCCCCAGTGTCCCCAGTGTCCCCAGTGTCCCCATTGTCCCCCAGTGTCCCCAGTGTCCCCATTGTCCCCCAGTGTCCCCTATTGTTCCCCAGTGTCCCCATTGTCCCCCAGTGCCCCCAGTGTCCCCAGTATCCCCAGTGTCCCCACTGTCCCCTATTGTTCCCCAGTGTCCCCAGTATCCCCCAGTATCCCCCAGTGTCCCAAGTGTCCCTGGTATCCCCATTGCCCTCCAGTGTCCCCAGTGTCCCCAGTGTCCCCAGTGTCCCCTGTGTGTCCCTGCTGTCCCCTCGTGTCCCCCAGTGTCCCCCAGTATCCCCAGTGTCCCCCAGTATCCCCCAGTGTCTCCCAGTGTCCCCAGCGTCCCCTGCTGTCCCCCAGTGTCCCCAGTGTCCCCATTGTCCCCCAGTGTCCCCTATTGTTCCCCAGTGTCCCCAGTATCCCCCAGTGTCCCCCAGTGTCCCTCGGTGTCCCCAGTGTCCCCATTGTTCCCCAGTGTCCCCCATTGTCCCCCAGTGTCCCCCAGTGTCCCCCACTGTCCCTCACTGCTCCCACCATGGACCCACTGACCCTGACCCTGCTGGCGATGACCGCAATGACCACAACCACCACGGCCACCGCTGTCCCCTCCGGTGCCACCACTGCCCCCCCCGTGCTGGTGGTGCCCCTGGACATGGCGCCGGCCTCCTTCGATGACCAGTACCGGGGCTGCGGCCGCGCCATGGCCGCCGAGCTGCCGGCCCTCAACCGCTCCGAGCTCCGGCTGGGCGCCCACTTTGCCGAGGCCTGGGCTCTGGCCGCTGCCCAGTGGCGCCTCCGGCCATCCCCTGTGTCCCCTCGGTCCCCTCTGTCCCCAGCCCAGGCCATCGCCCTCATGGCCTACACGGCGCCGGTGCCGCTGCACCGCGAGTTCAACGAGGCCGTGCGCGCGGCCGGGCGCTCCCGCCACGAATACCGCGACAACTTCCACTTCAAAACGCTGCATTTCCTGCTGACCCAGGTGGGCAAAACGCCTCAATGACTCATTTTAAGAGTTTGGTAGTGGTAATTAAATGGTGGTTAAAATAGGGGTGTAATTAAAGGGATAGAAATTCGGATAATTGGGAGTGAGGACAGTACGAGACAATAAAAACGAAGAGTTGAGGATGGTCTGGTTAGGGTTAGGGTTAGGGTTAGGGTTAGGGTTAGGGTTAGGGTTAGGGTTAGGGTTAGGGTTAGGGTTAGGGTTAGGGTTAGGGTTAGGGTTAGGGTTAGGCTTAAGTTTAGGTTCCAAAAAAGTACCCAAGTTAACAGAGGACTAACCCTTAAAAATAATAATTTTGCATCTTCATACATCCCATACATGATGCATAAATTCCATCCCAACACTGGATTGTGTGTGGTCAGAATTGTGAAAAATCCCAAAAATCACTCTGTTTTTAATTTTTTAGGGTTTAGTAATAGTCATTAAATTGTTCTAAATATCGGAATTTAATTGGAGTAGTATAAATATATATGATTGGGATTTACAACAATACAAGACAATAAAAACGAGGAGTTGAGGATGGTCTGGTTAGGGTTAGGGTTAGGGTTAGGGTTAGGGTTAGGGTTAGGGTTAGGGTTAGGGTTAGGCTTAAGTTTAGGGTCCTAAAAAGTACCCAAGTTATCAGAGGACTAACCCTTAAAAGTAATAATTTTGCATCTTAATGCGTCCCATACATGATGCATAAAGTCCATCCCAACACAGGGTTCTGTGTGGTCACTCTTATGAAAAATCCCAAAAATCGCTTGGTTTTTAATTGTTTAGGGTTTGGTACTTGTCATGAAATTGTTCTAAAAATAGGAATTTAATTGGAGTAGTATAAATATGTATAATTGGGGTTTACGACAATACAAGACAATAAAAACAAGGTTGAGGATGGTCTGGTTAGGTTTAGGGTTAGGGGTTAGGGTTAGGGTTAGGATCAGGATTAGGGTTAGGGTTAGGGTTAGGGTTAGGGGTTAGGGTTAGGGTTAGGATCAGGATTATGGTTAGGGTTAGAGTTAAGGCTTAGGGTTAGGGTTAGGGTTAGGCTTAAGTTTAGGTTCCAAAAAAGTACCCAAGTTATCAGAGGACTAACCCTTAAAAATAATAATTTTGCAACTTCATACATCCCATACATGATGCATTAATTCCATCCCAATACATGGTTCTGTGTGGTCACTCTTATGAAAAATCCCAAAAATCACTCTGTTTTTAATTTTTTAGTGTTTGGTAATAGTCATGAAATTGTTCTAAAAATAGGAATTTAATCGGAGTTGTATAAATATGTATAATTGGGATTTACCACAATACCAGACAATGAAAATGAGGTTGAGGATTGTCTGGTTCGGGTTAGGGTTAGTATCAGGATTAGGTTTAGGGTTAGGTTTAAGCTTTTGGGTCCCAAAAGGACCCATTTTAACAGAGGATTAACCCTTAAAAATGATCATTTTGCATATTCATGTATTTCATACATGATGCATAAATTCCCTTTAAACTCAGCGTTCTGTCTGGGCAGAGTCGTTAAAAATACCAAAAATCACTTGGTTTGAAATGTTACAATTTTATTAATAGTAATGATGTGGTTATAAAAATAGTGATATAATTACAGTAATGAAAGTTTGGATAATTGGGATTTAGGACAATACGAACAATAAAGTCAAAGAGTTAAGGATGGTCTGGATGACTCTTTCCAAATTTTTATCACTGTAATTATATTCCTACTTTTACAACAATTTCATTGCTATTATTAAACTTAAAAATTTTAAAATCAAGTGATTTTCAGCATTTTTCACAGCCCTGACCAGACAGAATCCTGTGTTTGAATGGAATTTATGAATCATGTATGAAATGCATGAATATGCAAATTTATTGTAATTAAGGGTTAATCCTCTGTTAACCTTGGTCCTTTTTTGGACCCCAGCCCTAACCCAACTTCCTCTTCAAAAAGCTGCATTTCCTGCTGACACAATTGGGGAAAACACCAAAATTACTTGGTTTAAAAGTTTAATAATTGTAATTAAATTCTGGTAAAAATAGGAATGTAATTAGAGTGATAAAATTTGGATAATTGGGATTTAGGACAATGTGAGACAATAAAAACGAAGAGTTAAGGATGGTCTGCTTAGGGTTAGGGTCCCAAAAAACGCCCCATGTTAACAGAGCATTAACCCTTAAAAATAATAATTTTGCATATTCATGCATCTCAATAATGCTGCATAAATTCCATTCAAGCACAGCGTTCTGTCTGGTCACACAGCATCAATTTCTACCATAACACCTGTAATATTTAATATTAATTTGTATATTTGCGAAAAGCCAATAATAAAATTTGCATTTTTCACACAGCATCACTTTCTACCATAACACATGTAATATTTAATATTCATTTTAATGTCCACCAAAAGGCAATAATAAAATTCCCATTTTTCACAAAGCATCACTTTCTACCATAACATATATAATAATAATTTTTAATATTTGCCAATCCTAAAATACCCATTTTTTCATGCAGCATCACTTTCTCCCATAACACATATAAGATTAATTTGAATATTAGAGATAAGCCAATGCTAAAATTCCCATTTTTCACACAGCATCATTTTCTACCATAACACATATAATGTATAATAATAAAGTGAATATATACCAAAACCAATAATAAAATTCCCATTTTTTACACAGCATCACTTTCTCCCACAACACATAACATATATAACATCAATTTGAATATTTGCAAAAAGAATACCAAAATTTGCATTTTTCACGCAGCATCACTTTCTACCATAACGCATATAATATATATTATTAATTTGAATATTTAAGATAATTCCCATTTTTCACACAGCACCACTTTCTAACCATGACACATATAATACATAATATTAATTAGAATATTTGAGATAAGCCAATAATAAAATTCCCATTTTTTCACACATGATCACTTTCTATGATAACACATATAACATTCATTTGAATATTTGCCAAAAGCCAATAACAAAATTCCCATTTTTCACACAGCATCACTTTCTACCATAACATATATATTATTAATTTGAATATTTGAAATCATTCCCATTTTTCTCACAGCATCACTCTCTAATGTAAGATATATAATACTAATTTGAAGATTTGAGATAAGCGAACAATAAAATTCCCATTTTTCACATAACTTTCTACCATAACACATCTAATATTAATTTGAATGTTTGAGATAAGCCAATAATAAAATATGCATTTTTTAAGGAGCATCACTCTCTATTGTAACATATATAATATTTAAAATTCAATTGAATATTCACAAAAAGCTGATCATAAAACATGCATTTTTGGCACAGCATCAATTTCATAACACATATAACATATAATATTAATTTGAATATTTACCAAAAGCCAATAATAAAATTCCCCTTTTTTCACACATGATCACTTTCTCCCATAACACATCTAATATTAATTGGAATATTTGAGATAAGCCGATCCTAAAATTCCCATTTTTCACAAAGCATCACTTTCTACCATAACATATATAATATTTAATATTAACTTAAATATTTGCCCAAAGCCAATCATAAAATACCCATTTTTGGCATAGCATCATTTTCATTAAATATTGGATGATCTTTTTTGCATCCTAAACCTAAACCTAACCCTGACCCCACGCCATAACACATCTAATATCAATTTTTAGTATTTGACAATAATAGAATACTCAATTTTCTCACAGCATCGCTTTCTACCATAACACATATAATATATATTAATAATTTGATTATTTGAGATAAGGCAATCATAAAATTCCCATTTTTCACATCACTTTCTAACCATAACATATATATTATTAATTTGAATATTTGCCAAAAGCCAATAATAAAATCCGCATTTTTCTCACAGCATCACTTTCTACCATAACACATATAATATATATTAATAATTTGATTATTTGAGATAAGGCAATCATAAAATTCCCATTTTTCACATCACTTTCTAACCATAACATATATATTATTAATTTGAATATTTGAGATAATTCCCATTTTTCTCACAGCATCATTCTCTAATATAAGATATATAATAGTAATTTGAAGATTTGAGATCAGCGAACAATAAAATTCCCATTTTTCACATAACTTTCTAACCATAACACATCTAATATTAATTTGAATATTTGAGATAAGCCATTAATAAAATATGCATTTTTCACGGAGCATCACTCTCTATCGTAACATATATAATATTTAAAATTCAATTGAATATTCACAGAAAGCTGCTCATAAAACATGCATTTTTGGCACAGCATCAATTTCATAACACATATAACATATAATATTAATTTGAATATTTACCAAAAGCCAATAATCAAATTCCCGTTTTTCACACAGCATCACTTTCTAACATAATACACGTAATACGTATTATTAATTTGAATATTTGCGAAAAGCCAATAATAAAATTCCCCTTTTTTCACACATGATCACTTTCTCCCATAACACATCTAATATTAATTGGAATATTTGAGATAAGCCGATCCTAAAATTCCCAATTTTCACACAGCATCACTTTCCACCATAACACACATAATATTAATTTGAATATTTGCCAAAAGCCAATAATAAAATCCGCATTTTTCTCACAGCATCACTTTCTACCATAACACATATAATATATATTAATAATTTGAATATTTGAGATAGGCCAATCATTAAATTCCCATTTTTCATTTTTCATTTCATTTTTCCCCCGCAGGCCGTGGTGGCGCTG